>NC_051182.1:18054251-18289901 GCF_013339695.2 Rhipicephalus sanguineus | reverse complement strand
AATCGCCTCCTTGTTACGCGACTCACAATTCTGCGAAAACTCGCGGCGTTAAAATGAAAAGGGCACAATAAGCGGCGCATTACTGTGCTGAACAACAACTTTTTTTTTTTTCGGAATAGCCAGACAGTGTCCCTTTCTCAACGTAATTCAAGAAGCTGTCCGCCAGTCACATTGGTCGCGGCTACTTATAGCAGCGGGCGAGATTTTTTATTTATTTAGAATACAGCAGGCCAATACATTGGCCCCAAGCGGGAGGGGCATTCCAGCAAGAGAAAGAAACAAACAAGCAAAAAAATACAACATGCGTAACCAATGCCATATCAAATGTACATAGTGCGTAAAAACAAGCAGCACTCAAACCTCGACATCACTAAAATTCACAAGAAAAATAGTTTGTCAAGGCAGCCATGAAATCATTCCATTCAAATGCATGAATAGGAAGGGAATTCCACTCGCTCACCGTTTGAGGAAAAAACCGTACTTGTGAGCGTTTGTTCCGCGCGAAAATCGGCGCAGAAGCAAATGTTCGTGACTGTGTCTTGTTCTTCTCGTAGTAGTCCCTACATAGCAGAAGAGTGCAATGCCATATTATTTTTCGCAACAAGTGTATTGGGCAGTAGTACCAGGCGATTAATTTTTCTGGCGCGTTTATTGTCCCCCGGTCCTGTATACTGTTTTGGTGACATTAAATGAGGACGGGGAGTCTTGTCCTGGCATATTTTTCCGTATATAAACACTCACAGCTTTTCTCTAGACTCCTCAAGTTTCAGGAATGTAAGTTTAGTATGTGGGGTCCCAGATTTCAGCAGCTATTTCTATTTGATTGCTACGATTGCATTATAAGCCTAACATTTAGTTCTTATAGGGCGCGGTTTCAAGCTCCTCTTTACGAACCCACGTTTCTTTAAGGCGGCTTGAGCAGTATCGCAATATGTGTTGCCTCATGTTTAGGTTATTGGTAAGAGTAACGCCAAGGTACTTATATATTTCGACTTCGGTTATTAGTTCGGTTTTCAAGCTGCTAATGAAATTCGCTGGGAGGCTTTTTTCTTGTTACGCGCATAAGTACGGTTTTCTCCGCATTCAGCTGCATTCCCCAATTCATGCACCACTCAGAAATTGCTACAAGACATCTCTGCAACACTTCATTATCATCAAGTGACACTATTTCCTTAGTGATAACACTATCATCCGCATATAACCAGATGGACACATTTGCAGGGATAACATCTATTATATCATTAACATAAATATAAAACAATAATGGCCCTAGCACACTGCCCTGAGGAACTCCTGAGGAGACAGGGCGGGCACCAGAGCTGCAATTTTGGATATCAACAAACTGCTCTCCGTCAGGTAAGCAAAAATCCACTGTATAATACCCATGGTAGTCCAATTTTTCCAGTTTATATAATAACTTTCCATGTGGGACCCTATCGATGCTTTGCTGAAGTCCAGAAACGGCACATCTAGTTGCCCGGATAAATCAAATACTTGGGGAAAGTCATGCACGGTTGTCACTAGCTGAGTCAGTGTAGAGAGTCCTTTTCTAAATCCGTGCTGAAAAGGTGCCAGTATAGTGTGATCTTTCAAGAACTCGTGTATGAACCAGCGACAATATGTTAGAAAAGCTTGCAACTTGTGCTGGTAATAGATACAGGCCGGTAGTTTGAAACAATTGCACGGTCTCTTTCTTGTGTACCGGCACACACTAGCAATGCGCCAGTCTGCAGGTATTTTCTCTGAGTTTAAAGATAACTGAAAAAACTAGAAATAAATTCGGATATTAAATCCGAATATCGCCTTAGGAAAGCATTGGGGATGTTATCAGGGCCAGCAGATTTTTTCATATTTATATTTAGGAGCAGTGCCAGGAAACCCTCACGTGTGACTAAAAATGTCATCTACCGTAGGGCTGCATGTGCTTGAAACTCACTCTGACTTTGTTCCGCTAACCACACCTTGAAAATAGACATTGAAGTGCTCTGCAATGCTGTGAGCCTCTTTTATTTCAGTTCCATTAACTTTAATGCTCTCTATCTGCTGTTTTCTTTGGCTTAGGTGTAACCAAAATTTTTTTGGATCACTAGAAAGGGAATTCTCAATATTCGTGCTATAGAACCTATCTCTGGCCAGCTTTACCTTTATCAATAATTCTTGTTTCAGATGCGCAAACTTTGTGGTCATCGATTTGCTCCTCTTTCTCAGTCTTTTAACTTTACATTTGGAAAATTTCTCGATTTATCCAAGGATTTATCCGTTGTTGTCTAACAGATTTTAGCGGGACAAAGTGTTCAGTGCAGTAGTTTACGACATCCTTAAATCTTTGCCACGAAGGTTCAACATTGTTACCAATTATTTCAAGATACGCAGCTAGGTAATCTGTGATCGCTAGATCATCGGCCTTTGCAAAGTCTCTAATTTTTCTTACAGTTCTATAATTTTGTGGCGTTGCAGCTGAAACCTCCCAGCAAAAATATATAAGCTTGTGGGCAGATATACCGGGCTAAACCATTGCTGTTCCCCCAGAAAATATTTCGCTCAGGAACAGAAGGTCCAAAACGTTATTTCCGCGGGTATTATTATTAATAATCTGCTGCAGACTAAAGTTGAGCATAATGTATATCGCCAAGTCACCAGAAACCGTCGAACCATAATTTAGGTTATTCCAATTTAACAGGAAAATTAAAATCACCTTTTATTACCAAGTTTTTTTTTCCTTTCAGTGATTGTAGATGATCGTACAATTTATGCATATATGAGTCATCGGCACCTGGAGCCCGATATACACAACACAAGAAAAACGACCGTCCCCAGAGAGACACCTTCAGAAACAAACTTTCATGACCGCGGATTTGATCCACGACTGTTACGTGAACATCGGTTTTGACAACTACTGCAATACCGCCTCGTGTTACTGGTTCCCGCCCGTATTTGCGTCGCTGATTATCTAAATTTCAGGTCTGAAGAAAGTCTCACGTATACGATTTTTTTGCAAGCTGCATGGAAAGCCGGCGAAATACAAAACGAACCACGGAGATGGATTCGTGTGTGTCTAATAGATACTTTCAGTTGTAGTATAACGATGTTGAGCTGTTGTTGCGCGTATGCAACTCTCTGTGAACTCATCGCTGCTGACAGAGAGTTAGAGAGAGACGTAAACATTATTAAGAACAGACACAATCCTTTGCAGGTGGGCAGCCTTCTTAGTCCAGTAAACCGTGGACGGTGATCATCTCCCTGGTGAGGTAGATCAAGTTACGGAGCAAATTCAAAAGCTGGTCTTCTCAATGTGCTCGAGTCCACTGCTTTGTTACAAGCCTCCACGACGCTGCAGGTTACCATATGATAAGCAAGGCGAAGCAGGCTAATCGGATACTAAAGTGGCAATCTCTTTAGCTCTCCTGGCTAGGCACAACTAAATACTCGACACCTCTGCACACTCGTCAACTCACAGCAGCTTGGATATGGAGCAGTGGTCATGCTATTCGTTATCGAAGAAAGAAACTAAATTTCCTAAAAAACGAGAGCATTTGACCGGGCTGCAAAATGTTTACTGGTTCCCGCCCGTATTTGCGTCGCTGATTATCTAAATTTCAGGTCTGGCAGAACAAAATAAAATCATGACAGATTGCTGTAATGTTGTAGAGCCCCAGCTGAGCGATGTCCTGCTCTGCAATGCTCGAGCACAAGACGCGAAAGCGTGGAATAGGCAGCCCGCACCGCAGAGAGCCTACAGCGCGTAGTCATGACACACGGAGGACAGTCGTCACAGCAGAATCGTAGGACAAATTTTATTACATAATTACGTTATTGCTGCATTCAAGTAAAATTTTGCTTCACTTGTTAGCTTTCCAGTCTCAGCCGACAGTGACCACTGTCTAAAGTGATAGGTCCTTCTAACATTTCTCAGTGGGGGGCTGCGCCCCTCTTGCCCCCTCCCCAATAGATACGCCTATATATGCCGGTGAGTTACGGCTATCGCGTCACCGACTAGACCGGCAGTCTCTGCGACATTTACACTGCAACCATATGAGCGGCGTGCGAAGCCTTAGACGCATGAAGTTGTTTTTACGGCTACGCGGTAGCATCCCGGTGTCGATAAAACTTTGCCTGACGGTATCTTGTGCTATGCAGGGTGCTTCAGCTACCTTGCGCAAAGCATTTGTTTTTTGGTTCGAGCAATTACCGAAAGGCTGGAAAAAGTTAAAAGGTCAGTTATCTAAGCATAGATGAAAGAATCCGACTTTTCTGAACAAGCGCTACAACTTTCGTACTTGCATACTTTTCGCTAGAACGAGTGAAAATTTAAAAGGTAATTACGCCATATTTGTTAATCACCAGCATGGCGGATTGGAAAGAATATCATGCCGTGCTGGTTATGGCTCAGAATACTACTAAACCAATCCGACACGCGCACCACACACATATATATATATATATATATATATATATATATATATATAATATATAATAATATATATATATATATCTATATATATATATATATATATATATATATATATATATATATATATATATATATATATATATATCCTATACGCCATACTATGTCCATGTCCATTACTTTACATACAGCACCATATTTGAGGTCTGCATCCCAGGTCAGTGGGCATGGGCTGAAGATTGCCTTTGCGAGTGCTTCATGCCGCTTGAGTTACGTCGGTGAAAAGCTGGTGGAGATACAAAATTTCAAAAAATATTTTCTCAAGTTAAAAATAATACCTTTTGTAACTTTGTCTTTGTTCAGATAATACATAAAGCTTTCAAATGAAGTATCATGCATATTTTTAGTCCGACCGCAAAGGCAAGCTTTTTAACGATGATTACAGAGCTTTTCTCAAAAAAGGTGAAATTTGCAATTTTTCTTTCAGACGATTCGCTACACCTTCAGCGACTAAATTATTTTTTTTTTGCAGGCCTAGGCCAACGAACCTAAATTGCTGGTTCATAAAAGTTTATTCCTCCTCCCTCCTCTTGCAGTATGTCGAACAGGCTTCCAGCATATAATTAATTCTACCCAGGCTGGGTGGCCTCCGGGGCATAGGTCACGCACTTTACGCGGATGACATCACGATTTGGTGCCCAGGGGGTTCCCTAGCGGACATCGAGCAAGCTTTACAAGCGGCCCTTGGACGAGACGGAGACCTACCTCGCGGACACGGGTCTCAAGCTGTCTCCGAGTAAGTCGGAGCTGTTACTTTACAGACCGGCAAGGCAAGGAGTTAGAGGTATAACACCTTTAAACCAGCCCCCGTGGCATTATATGCGAGTGGACAGAAAATTCCTAGAGTCGACTCAGTCAAAATCCTAGGGCTGCTCATAGACGCGAGGGGCTGTAATGCCAAAACAATTACCCACGTTACAGCCAAGACAGAGAATATGCTAAGGTTAATCGCTAGGGTGTCCAACCGCAAGAAGGGGTTAAGTGAGGACAACCTCCTTGGGATGTACCACGCGTTTTTTATGAGCCATATTAATTATGTGGCGTCAGCTCTAATATGGACTAAAACAGAGAAAAGGAAGTTAAATACGCTCATGCGCAAGAGCATCAAGAAAGTCCTAGGCTTGCCTATTTTCACGAGCTCCGACAGGCTAGATCAACTCGGGATGCACAATAACATAGACGAGATAATAGAGGGCGCAGGTCACTGCCCAGGTGGTTAGGCTATCGTCAACAAAGGCTGGCAGGAGAATCCTTGACGAGGTTGGCATGGCTTCTAGGATCATGGAGGAACGGCGGACAACACTGAGTAGGGAAACGAGGGCGACCTACATGGTGGGGCCCTTCCCGCGAAACGTACATCCGCAGTATAACGAGGGTAGACGTAAAGCCCGTGCACGAGCCATCTTGAGGCGAGTTAAGATGACATGGACTCCGCCGTCTTTGTCGATGCAGCGCAGTACGGGAACAGGAGAATGTTCGCGTTGTCGGTTATAGACGGGCGGGCGGAGCTTCGCTCCTCGCCTCAGTAAGGGCGGCCACCCCGGGTATAGCGGAGCAAATTGCGGTAGCGTTGGCCTTGTCTGACCCAGAGCGTTCCTACATTTACACCGACTCGAGGGAGGCAATCAGAGCTTTCGAATCGGGCAACCTCGCTCGAGAGGCGGCCTCCATTCTAGAGAAGAGGGCTTGTCCCGGCTCTCATTTTATCACTTGGGTTCCTGCACACATGGGGAAGAACGTTCTCGAGGGCTTCCCAAACCTTAACGAGCTGGCCCCACGATCGTGCGCGAGAACTCACGCGCCGCGGCGGTCTGGAGGCTCCGGAGGGGCAGGAAGAGACTCAGCAGAATGATCCACTTCTGACATTTAATGAGGTAAACAAAGCATTACCAACTGGCAGGAGAGTCTATCCTCTTCCTCACCCGAAGCTCAGCAGAGCTCAGTCAGCTACTCAGAGAATGTTGCAGACGGGGTCTTTCCCGTCGCGGGGCATTCTCAGTAAGATGTACTCGGGACGTTGACCCCGGTTGCCCGACTGCAGTGAAACCTTTTGCTCCAGGCTCACATGCTCTGGCGATGTCCCGCGTTGCCTCAAACCCTTCTCTCCAGCGAAGCCGAATGGGAGGAGGCCATCAGAAGCACGGCACTCCGACAGCAAGCCCAGGCTATCCAGAGGGCCAGGAAAGGGCGGAGCGGTCACGGCGTTCTGTCCTCTACGTGGGCGCGGCCAGCAGTTACAACGGCCTCCCGTTAGGGTGGTCGTAACTCCTCAGGATCCAATAAAGTTCGTTGTCTGTCTGTCTGTACCCTTTGAGTTTCCCTTGTTCCTGGAAAAAATATCAAACTTTGCAACTTTATTCAATTTTGCTCGTGCGAAACGCCCACGAAGAATCGAGATACATAAATAAGTCAATATTTCTAGAGTTTCATCACTTCATTAGCTTGTCGGAAAAACCATTTCATTGAGTGCATCCTATAAATTCCCTTTGAAAAAAATTGTTGTTTGATGGCTTTTAGCTCAGTCGGCGCAAAATTACAGGACTCACAAACAGGCGGGAAAATTTTTGGCAACAGAAATAAGCAAGCAGAACGAGTTTGAACTTCAAGAAAAACGTGGAAATTTTTTTCAGCCATATTTGTGATGGTCGGAAAAACGCTGGGTGATCTGGCGTGGAATGACCCATATATATATATATATATATATATATATATATATATATATATATATAATCTATATATATATATATATATATATATATATATATATATATATATATATATATATATATATATATATATATGCAGCCGCACCCCTCAATAACGAAATCGCCGGGGAAGCAATGTTTTTCGTTTTCGTGAGAATTTTCTTCCCGCGCAAAATCGAGAGATGCGCACAGCGATTACTTCGCACAACCAAAATTTATTCAAAGAAGTCGCTTATCTTGCTCTATCATTATGGTGTCTTTGATGCCGGTCTTGCCTGCAATGTTCTCCTTTTTTGTGCCATTCGCAGCTTCCGCGATTGATCCTAGATTCTCCTGAAGCGTCAAAAGCTTACGCTTTTTATACGGAGGCGACATCTTTCCGAAAGGCCAAACACTGCACGTAAGCAAAGCGCAGGAGATCTCGGCTTGCGCACGGATACGCGCGGCAGCAAGCAGTCCAGGCAGTCTACAAAATGTCTGTCGGTATGTATGGCTTCACTTTCAGTTTCAGTTTCAGTTTCAGTTTCAGTTTATTTAGCAATCTTTTTTTTTTTTTCAGCAATCATGTTAAAGCACAATGTTAAGGTACAATGAATTCAATATTGTCATATAATAGTAATGGTCAACACAAAACAAAATGCAAATCAGATTAAAAAGTGAAAAAAAAAAGATGCAAGGACAGGAATTAAAAGCTGCTAAATGCAGCTTGACGGGATTCCTGACCCTAAGCAGATTGACCGCAGACATGTGGTCATGTAGAAAAAAAAAATACAAGCAGGTAAACAGGAGAAGTACAAGGAAGCATAACACAAGCAAGCAAAATATCAGTAAAATTAGCACCACATTTCAACTGCAGAGATAGTGTAAAAAAAATCGACAAACACTGAAGAATACGGTATAAATATGGGAGAATAATGTGAGAAAAAATTGAAATGAACACAACTATATATATATATACAAGAAACACTACATTGAAACGGTATGCATACCGAAAACACAAGTACTATGAAACAGCTCATGTTTGTAGATGTACATATGAAAAGAAAAATATGCACTTCTAATCAAACAAAATATCAAATGGAATATGGTACTATCACATAATACATAGTGCAATGAACTGTCTCTGAAATAACATTCAGAGACAGTGTCTGGGGCTACTAATTAAATATTCTTTCCACTGCTTGTTTGTCAGCGTATCAGGCGTAATGCCTTTGTTGTTCAGATAATTCAAAAAGTTTGGCATTATATGCTTAAGACTTTTAAGGCCATAATTCGTTCGCGAAAACGGTATGTGCCATGTGTCTCTTTTTCTTATGTTGTAAGGTGTTGCGGATGACTCTTTTAGCTGACACAGTGTCAGAAAATTGTTTTTACTTTTCAAACCATGTTTGTATTTAGCAAGAAGATTGAAATTGTACAGTTGTTCTACTTGGAGCACGTTAAATGTTGTGAATAATGTTGACGTATGAGCGTCGTATGGAACACCTGCGATATGTCGTATTGCCTTCTTCTGTAGCCTGATCAATTTTAGTTTGTTCTTTTGCGTGGTGTTTCCCCACACGAGGGTACAGTAATTGATGTGCGAGTGAAATAAGGCATTATAAATAAGGAGTTTAACTTTTGGAGAAACTATATCTCGGAATTTTGAAAGCACTCCACATGCCTTGGCAAGCTTTTTGGCAACATCATACACATGCGAATCCCAGTTTAAGTCTTCACTGAAAGTGACCCCCAATATTTTAACGTCTTGTACAATACCAATCTCTCTGTTACCGAGGTGTAAGTGCTAAGCTATTATACATTTTTTTATTAGGTGGTTTGAATAGAACAGCCTTTGTTTTAGCAGCATTGATAACAAGAGAATTCACTTCACTCCATTTTTGTAGGTTTTCTAGCGCGTCTTGAGCTAGTATACCAAGATTAGATACATCGTCGGATTGGAGGAACAAGCTTGTGTCATCAGCGTAAACTGAAAATTCGACGTTCTCGCTAACTCTTACTATGTCGTTTACGTAGATGTTGAATAACACGGGGCCTAACACACTTCCCTGTGGAACACCGGTGCGTATGTCTAATAGTGAAGAACTTTTATCTTTAATGCTTACACATTGCTTTCTATGCCCTAGATAAGATTTTACGAGATTTAGGGCTACACCCCGGAAACCATAATGTTCTAGTTTAGTAAATAGAGTTTCATGGTGTATTCTGTCAAACGCCTTAGAAAAATCAATATATATACCCAGTGTTAGCTTCTTTTCTTCAAATCCCCTTAAGATTATTTCTTTTTGTGCAAGTAAAGCGTGTTCACTGGATACACCTTGACGAAAACCGAATTGTTCTGACGCAATCAAAGAATGCTTATCGCAGAAAGATACAATTCGCTTACAGATAACCTTTTCTAGCCCTTTAGAAATAACAGGCAATATTGCGATTGGACGGTAATTTGAGAAATCATTCTTATTTCCCGATTTGTACAACACGCTAACGTTAGCTTGCTGCATTTTCTCGGGGAAAACTCCTGTGGCTAGACACAAGTTGAACAGATAGGTAAGTGGAGGCACTAGAAGGTGAAGTACGTGTTTAATTGGCCCAATTTGAATGTCATCAATATCGCGCGCTTTACTATTCTTGAGGCCTATAAAAGTGGAACGTACTTCCTGTTCAGTTACTGGTTCTAAGAACGCAGATTTCATATTTGATGTGCCCATAAATTGCAAAATAGAGCGTTTGTTCACACTTGACGTGCTATTTGAGACCAGAGTCGTGAAATATTTGTTGAAACTATTTGCCAGTTTTTCACCGCTAAGTATTTCATTATGCACTACGAGCTCCAGTTCTTTAGTTTGGCGAGTACCAGAGTGCATCAGACGATTTATTTCCTGCCATAAAACATCACTACGAGAACTTGCCCTCTCGAATAGGTTTAGAAAATAAGCATTCTTTTTGTTACGTAAGGTCTTGTTTAACGAGTTTCTAAATTTCTTGAATTCGGCCAGATCACTGCTGTCTCTACTTTTGATAAATCTATGATATAAAGCATTCTTTTTACGAATCATTTCATGGCATTCGCTTGTTAACCACGGCTTCCGAATTTTCTTTGAGGCTCTCACAGTCTTTAGCTTAAAGCAATAGTGATATGCATTTTTTAAAAGATGCATCAAAGTATCGTAAGCCTCATCAGCATTTTTGCAGTTATACAGGGCACTAAAGTTTAACCTTGCAATATGTTGTCTAAATTGCTCCAAAGTTTTTGGGTTGATTTGCTGTATTTGATAGGGTTCCAAAGGACTTGGTTTTAGTTGTCTAGAAACCTTATTCTTTTTGTATATCATGTATATAGGGAGGTGATCGCTCATATCCGATATAACAGAACCTGATGTCACGCAGTCGTTTGTATTATTCGTGATAAATAAGTCTAGAAGACTTTCAGAGTGAATGCTGACACGCGTTGGTTCGTTTAATGTGACTGTACATGCATAAGAATCAAGCAACAGCTGGAATGAACGTGACGTTGCATTACTTTGTAAAAGGTTGATGTTACAGTCACCACCTATTACGACGCACAGCCTATTTGTGCCTACAAAAGTTAGTAGCCTTTCAAGGAAGACATAGAACTTTTCAACACACCCATCAGGTGGGCGATAAAGAACAACATAAACATGGTTATCTTCGATTAGTGCTAGAGCTTCGTAATCCGGTGTGATTGTTGTAAATTCAGTGAGTAAGCTACAAGAAAGCTTTTCTGAGATTAACTGCAATACACCTCCCCCTCGGCGGGAACATCTATTCAAGTAAAAGCTATTATAGCCTGGTAATCTAAGCACTTCCTCCTCGCATGTGTACCAGGTTTCCGTAACCATAATAATGTCAAACCTAAAGGAAAATTCATCTAGGAAGGTGGTGAGCTCATCGTACTTATTCCGAGCTGATCGTGCATTGCAGTGTAAAAATGCCAGGTGAGCGCCATCGTTCTGATGTGCGATATCTTTTGGTGACGCCATGTCAAAGAAAAAAAAAAAAGTAAAACAGTAAGCTAAAAATGTGTGACGAGGTGGCCACCTGCTTTACGAAGCGAGACCACCTTCGCGCATCTTATCTAGGTCTGCTTCGCTGGTTATCTGGATAGCACGAGATGTGTCTGTTTTTCGAGCGAACACCTTGCCACCTCTGGTCCATGCAAATCGCCAGTTCAGTTCTCGTTTTCGTGCAATTGTCATCCCAAGTAGCTTCTTTAGTTGTGGGCACAAATGCTCGTTAATGTACACCGGCTGCTTTGTGGCAAAGCCAAGGTCTTCCGAGTTTATCCGAGTTCGTTTTGCCTTAGCCATTAGGGCATCACGTTTTCCTCGGCGGTTGAAAGATACTACAATATTTGAGTTTGCATAGCTGTCTTGGTTGCCGGAAGCATTCGAACGAGCATTTGCACTTCGGGCCGGAACACGATGGCAAGCTTCAATGTCATGCTCAGTAATAGTTTCGCCTAGTGCAACCCCTACTTTAGTAAGCACTTGTGCAAGGTTTTCATTGACTGCTTGCGGGATGCCTTTAATTTCGACGTTTTTGTTCCGCGAATATTGATCTTGTGCAGTGATGCGCGTTGTGTTTTCTTGCGTAGTCTTTTTGAGGCACTCAATCTCTCGCAAAATGGCTTCTTGAGTTGCTTTTAGTGACGTGTTTTCCCTCTTGATGTCTGAGCATTCTTTCTTAAGGGACTCATATTCCTTGCTTATGAAGTCTAAGCTGCTCTTTAGGTCCCTGATTTCTTTTCGAAATTCTCGCTTCAAGCTCTCTATATCACTTCCCATTTTTGGGCACTATTCACAAAGGCGAATTTACACAATTTTAGAAGTAGACTATTGGCAGCAGAGGCAACAGAAAGAAGAGGTTAGAAGGTTAGAAATATTCAAACCTGTGAGACAAGTAGACAAGTAGACGGTAAGCCTGTGCGCTGTCTGCCGCCTCTGCTGCCAAAATGCCGTGAAGCCGGCCTTGCGCTCCTTTATAGCTGTGTAGCAACGTCCACGCAGGCGCAGGAGGGGCACAGTAAATTCACGTAGGCGTGGAATAATCTTCGCTCCGACGTGGCCAGGCGATAACGCTAGCAGCTTAGCTGGGCTTGAGTTTTGCAGTCCTTTTGATCGATGCCGTGCTCGACCACCGCAGCTGTCCTGGTATCGCCTGTGAGACAAGTAGACAAGTAGACGGTAAGCCTGTGCGCTGTCTGCCGCCTCTGCTGCCAAAATGCCGTGAAGCCGGCCTTGCGCTCCTTTATAGCTGTGTAGCAACGTCCACGCAGGCGCAGGAGGGGCACAGTAAATTCACGTAGGCGTGGAATAATCTTCGCTCCGACGTGGCCAGGCGATAACGCTAGCAGCTTAGCTGGGCTTGAGTTTTGCAGTCCTTTTGATCGATGCCGTGCTCGACCACCGCAGCTGTCCTGGTATCGCCTGTGAGACAAGTAGACAAGTAGACGGTAAGCCTGTGCGCTGTCTGCCGCCTCTGCTGCCAAAATCGTGGGTGTTGTCACGTGAAACGTCAAGTGCCGACGTAGTTGCCAAGAGAGGCGTTAGGAAAAAACTGTTCTCAGCGAAACAAAAAAAAAAAAACCGCACGAGTAGACAGCGGAAGGGCAAGGTTCTCCCTGCGCAAATATAAGACGGGAGCGAGCTCGCCGACTACTTTTAAATGCGCCCGTCGCCCTCCTTGCGCCATCTCGCTGGTAATGAAGAAACTCTTATAAGCGCCTGCCGTCTCTGAGCCCTGCCAGCGGTAAAGGGTGTGTATATAACGCTCGCCGTTAGCTACCTGAAGGATCTGCGCTTTCTGGCGTTAGCGCCACTCGCTGCGGAACGAGAGGTCGCTGGTTCGATTCCGCGCTTCGGAAGCATTTTTCTGAATTATTTTTCTTTGGGACTTTGATATATACATATATATATATATATATATATATATATATTTATATATATATATATATATATATATATATATATATAGTGAAAAAAATCAAGCACGTAGGAAAAATTGTTCAGTAAAGGACTGACGTTTCGGCCGCGGGACCGGCCTTCGTCGGAGACGAAGGCCGGTCCCGCGGCCGAAATATATATATATATATATATATATATATATATATATATATATATATATATTCGGCCGAAATATATATATATATATATATATATATATACTTATAGATATACGTTGCATGACGGTGGCGACGGCAAAATCCAGCCGAGACTGTTCATATAATTGCTATCGCAGTAAAAGGAATTGTCGCTATCACCATCATCCGACCGCATGTAAGCAGCAATGGTCGCACAGACACTTTTTGACTGTAACGTATGTGACCGATGTCGAATGAGCGATGCTGGGTTCCCATCTAGCCCATGTGTCTAAAAAATGTTGCGGATCACTGCTTGAAACCTTCATTATTGCGGGAGTGCTTTTTAAAATGTCTTCGTTGTCGAGAGGGGGCAAATGCATGGAACTCTATGGACGTTCGCCGGGGACGCCAAGTGGCGTGCCTTGGGGGGACGTTTTGCGATTTTGCAATTGATGGTTGGGTCAGCTCCAGTCACTGAAATATAATGTCTTAATAATACAGTAAAGTGTGATCTTATCTAGCAGCTAGGAAGACTTAATTACTGCCTCTATATTTCAAGATGAGCGGATGCGCGCGGCAACTTCCGTTGTTAAACACCGCAACCTCATTATAAAGATTGATATATATTTTTCCTTCCCACGGGATAGGTCGACATGCATCTTTTAAAAACGATACACCAATGATAAAAGGGGCTAAGATCATATTAAGACGCTAACCTTCAATTATTTATTTTTTTTTTCTTCGTCACTCATGCGTTACAGCGCGCTATACAAGGTAGGTGTTAATTATTCCGATTTAATTGCCGCGCACGTCATAAAGCTGCTCGGCCTAACTTAATTCCGAACAGCTTTGGAAACGCTAACCGAAAACTGATCGCGTGTTTAGTTACTTTGACATTCCCCACAGGGTGATGTTTTTTTTTTAAATTCTATTTATCTAGTTACTCTTTCCCGCATTTTGTTTACTACCTCAAGGCAAGATTACCAAGTAGCCATTGGGCTATAAGTTAATTGTATGATCCATGCACAAGCTCCTGCAATTTATATCTCTATCTTCGTACACTCTAAGAAAAAAAAAGGAGCCTCCTGACTCCTTTCGGGGAGTCTTATATGACTCCTTTTAAAGAGGCACGTAGACTCTCTTAGAGAGTCTTGTGACCCACAAGAGAGTTGACATGCCTCTTTAAAGAGAGTCATATACCTGGCAAGTCAAGACTCCCTGAAAGGAGTCACATACGCTCTTGCTCTTTTCTTTCTTAGTGTGTAGGCTGATAAACGGTATATTTAACCCTTTCAGCCCTGGATTTTTTATTTTGGCTGGAGAAATTTTTGTGCGTGTTTTCCTAATAGTTAGGACCTTAGAAGACTAAAAACGAGAAATTGAGCAAGTGGTGCAAGTATTTATGAATTAATTAGCATGGAATCAAATTAGGTCATCAGGGCTCAGCGGTTGTGAAATTAGGAAAATGGCTTCTTTATTTCTGCTGCTCACTAGAGTACACAAAATGTGAACCACGTCTTCTTTTTCTGTGTGATACTCCTTGAAACTGCTTCTGTACGACGTCCCGAAAACGGCGCTTAGCCGCCTCACCTGACCCGCCTCGGCGTCACCCATGACTTCGGTCGAGATTTTTCTTCTTTGTGGCTCCCAGCTCCGCAAATATGTCGCAACTTTGGTGTCAATCACAGTGGGGATCATTGAAGAAGTATTTCTCCAAGAATGAGCAGTTTTGGTTTCATTTCCGAGGTGCTAGGGGAACATTTGTGCGGTGTCGTCAATTGACGACGCCAGGGCCGAAAAGGTTAATCGGCTAAGGCTTTATTACCGCTTAAGTTCTTCAGCCTGCCGGTGGGTGCGATCCACGTAAACGAAATGAGTCGACGGCAGCATTCGCCATTGTCGCATTAATTTTCAAGTTGATTGTTTTCGCATTCTGTTACGGAAGCATGAATGACAAATTTATATAAATAGAGTCCTTAGCGGCGTCCGTAATGTATCGATATCGAAGAATTGTCAGAATAGATATGGCAAGGCCAGCAAAATCACACATATACGACAAAGATAGTTGACGTATTGGCGGCTTCATAATAGGAAGCTTCTTGTCACGCTCGATTGCTAGCCAGGGCGAAAAATCACGTCATGTCCGTGGCTACATAAGAATGGAAGCAGCAAACATATGTGGCGTTATTTTTATTGCGATAGCAATTATATGGACAGTCTTGGCTGGAAAATGTCCGTCCCCGTCGCCGTCATTCATCGTATATGTATAAGTATGTATATATATAGAAAAGCCACAAAGAAAAAAAGCCGGCAGATCCCACGCGTTCTGGGAATCGATGTAATGCGAAGCAGCCAGCAAAGAGCTGCATATATCGTCTTGTATGTCATTGAGGAAAATGCGTGTCATGGTTTTCATGTTAACTCCTATTATTTATGTCCGTCACACAGTAACGTCGCGCAATACCAACTTCGGGGTCGATCAAGCTAGAGAAACGGCCGCCAGCACCCCATGAGCGTGGCACGTAAGTCATGCTGTACATGACATGCCTGTCATTATTTTCATGTTAACTCGTGTTATTATGTTCGTCACATAGTCAGGTCGCGCAATACCAATTTCGGGGTAGATCAAGCTAGCGAAACGGCCGCCAGTGCCCCATGAGCGTGGCACGTAAGTCATGCTGTACGTGACATGCGTGTCATGATTTTCATGTTAACTCGTGTTTTTATGTTCGCCACACAGTCACGTCGCGCAACACCAATTTCGGGGTAGATCAAGCTAGCGAAATGGCCGCCAGCGCTCCATGAGCGTGGCACGTAAGTCATGCTGTACATGACATGCGTGTCATGATTTTCATGTTAACTCGTGTTATTTATGTTCGTTAGACAGTCACGTCGGGCAATACCGATTTCGGGGTAGATCAAGCTAGCGAAACTGCCGCCAGCGCTCCATGAGCGTGGCACGTAAGTCATGCTGTACATGACATGCGTGTCATGATTTTCATGTTAACTCGTGTTATTGATGTTCGTTACACAGTCACGTCGCAAGATACCAATTTTGGTGTATGTAAAGCTAGCGAAACGGCCGCCAGCGCACCATGAGCGTGGCACGTAAGTCATGCTGTACATGACATGCGTGTCATGATTGTCATGTTAACTCGTGTTATTTATGTTCGTCACACAGTCATGTCGCAAGATACCAATTTTGGTGTATATCAAACTAGCGAAACGGCCGCCAGCGCAGCATGAGCGTAGCATGTAAACCATGCTGTACATGACATGCGTGTCATGATTTTCAAGTTATGACTTGTCATTTATGTTCGTCATACAGTCATGTTACGCCATACCAGTTTTGGTGCACATTCGATGAACCAAGCGACCAGGAGAGCACAAAGTCGTAGGCGGCTAGATAGATAGATAGATAGATACGCTCAAAGTCGCAAAAGTTCGCTAAGAAATGCTTCGCATTTAAAATAATTCAGAAATTCTTTCCGACGCGCGGAATCGAACGGGCGACCTCGCGATTTGCAGCCCGCCGCGTTAGACGTTAGGCCACGACAGCGCCGTCTTTCAGCGTGCTAACGGCGCGCTATTTATATACATCATGTAATTCAGCATGCTTTCTTAGTGGCTACATAGATGGCACAACGTGCGCGCGCCGCTCCTGCGATCGCCGTTGCTCTTCGCTCTACAGGGCGTGGTCGTTTAAGGGGCGGCCGGTGGGGTGCTTCGCTTCGCTAGTACACTGTAGCTTCGCTCGCTGCAGCGGCCGCGTTTGCGAAAGGAGCGCGCTGTTCAAGCAGAAATAAGTAACAAATGTGACAATTAGTTCGCGCTCGTCTTGTGTGTACCTGTTCGTTCGTTTCGTGCGTCCTGCTTTATGTTTCAGCAGTGCGCTTCAAAGTGTCGAGCTGTGACGCATTAGTTTGCGCTCGTCCTGTGTGCGTTCTTTTCGTGCGTCCTTTGGGCTCGAGCGACGCGCTGGCAATTTCGAGCTGCTTTCCATTCTTCGCGTTACGTTACAATTTATTGCTATCGCATACATTGCTTCGCCGTTGCGGCGAAACTGTGACTTTTTTTTTCTAAAAGAGCCAAGTCCACTTTGATTGAGACTAAGGAAATTGCAGTATTTTTCTACTGACAATATCATCGGTCCTGCTCCAACAATCTTTTGCCAGTGCGCTCCTTCCACCAAAATGCCTCAAACCTACATTGCGGCTAAAATATAGATACCCCAATATCGTCGCTACTCAGGAGTAAAGACTGGGAGATTTCATATGAGCTGGGGTGAGCTAATTAAATGAGTCTAAATGGCAGCGAATGAACGATATAGCAATATTTTGCGATAGAATTAACACCATCATTGCTCTTTCGCCCGTGCCGTCTTTTGTTGCATGAGCGTAATGGCGATGACTAGACTTGTAGAGCGAGTGGTCCTTCCAGGACACAGGCGTACCATTCTGGACGATCGGCAGCGTTTTCTTGTTCTTGTGATCTATTCAGGGCCCTCAAAAATGCTTCAGCTCTTCATCTTAGCTTCTTCTTAGCTGGTTTTATGCCACGCCATTTCAGAGCACTTCTTCTTCAAGGAATAGATCTTTGCCCAGTATACCTTCGTTTTCGTTGTTTTCCATTTCAAACCGTCTTGGATCGAAAGAAGGACATGATGCTGTAGCACAAAACTGGAAAAGAAACACTAAGAGGCAAAACGATGAAGGAAAGTCGGCCTCTTACTTTTTATATTCGAGTTTTGCCCTGCAACATCATGTCCCTCGGTAAGTGCCAACTCGCCCAAGAAAAGCTAATTGCAGAACGAAAGCACGACTACAAGGCAACTAGGGCACAAATGAAATAGATTGGGTGCGGCCACGTTTGTTGTTTTAGTCACGATTGTTTACGCACTGCTGGTTTAATCGATCTGGCTCACTTTGATTTAAACAGATGCAGGATATGGCTCACTTTTCATTCGAAACTGCATTTTTAAGGTAACGATACAATCAGGAATTGCCCCATTTTGATTACACCGGTTTTAATAGTGATGATACTGACACGTGTATTTTATGTATCACATCCACTTGAGAGGGTCGAGGCCTACCGAAAGAAAGAAGAAAAAGAAAAAGTAGCGGTCACGGCATTCTCTTGAAAATTGGCTAGCGCGAAAATGGACAAGGACTGAGAAGGAACACTGATGTGTTCCTTCTCAGTCCTGTACATCAGTGTTCCTTCTCCGTCAAAATGGACAAAAACTGAGAAAGAACACTAATGTGTTCCTTCTCAGTCCCATCCATTTTCGCGCTAGCCAATTTTGAAGATTATGAACCAACTGGCCCAACAACGTATACTATTAAACGGCATTTTCTACTTTGTCTTTTCAACCAGTTCCCTTGAGACGAAGTAGCACGATGCCTCCAAGCGCCCGCAATGCGCAGGCACAGCTAATTAAGTGTAATTAAATCTGAAAGACTCTCAACTCGCTTACCACATTCTTCGGGCATTCTTCTGGGAATCCTGAAATCTAACGCTCTAAGCAACCCGCTATAGCAGTGCCCTGCCGTGGCTGCTCTTTGTGCTAACTCGCTCCTATAAGACTTCAAATTTGCCGCACGTTCTTGATGTTCCGACACTTAACTCATTCTCACAGAATTGCTGCCTTCTGGCTATGCCTTCACCATCACTGGCGCAACATCACGACGCTTCGCTGTTATCGTTAGCCGTGGCAGTGCGTAGTGTAGAGGCACCCCTGGCAATGTAAACCATTAAGTTGTATAATTACTCAAGCCATTAGTCATTAGTCACGCACGAATGTCGGCGGGAAATATATATATATATATATATATATATATATATATATATATATATATAATATATATATATATATATATATATATATATATAAGGAATGAAGAAAGAAACTACGACTTTCGTTGGTTTGGCACTGTATATTTTCACTAACGTTCGTCTGGTGGACCAGACTTTGTCAAAGTCTGGTCCACCAGACGCTGGTGGACCAAAAGTCTGGTTGACAAAGTCTGGTCCACCAGACGCAAACGTTAGTGAAATATACAGTGCCAAACCAACGAAAGTCGTAGTTTCTTTCTTCATTCCTTATTCTATCGGGGTCCGCGTGATTCTTTTCCCACTACTATATATATATATAATATATATATATATATATATATATATATATATATTATATAATATATATATATATATATATACGTATGTGCAGTAACGGCCCGGCGGCGTCCACGCCGCCCGCAGAAACCCGCCGTGAGTGTCCATATGTCCATATAATTGTAATCGCACTAAAAGGAGACGAGACATATCGGTTAGCCGAGCCATCATTCGGGCAGTGCGACACAAATATGTATAAAGCATCCGGAGAGAAAAACAAACAATTGTATAAATAAACAAACAATATCAGACTCACGGAACGGCTTATCACGGTGCATCGGTCTCATTTCTTATCTCTCTGAATCATCGACGCAGAATTTCGAGACAAAATACAACAAAAAAATCCTATAGGAGGGCTGATCTCAGTATGAAATATACGATCTGCCCCGACACGTCACTCTTGACCTGCTTTCCCGTTGGCTCATGCAATAATGAGCGCGCCCACGCGACAGCATTTGTACACGGTATGCCCAAGCCACAATTTACGCTGTAAGTAATATGTGACGCAGTCTTGTGCTGCAAAGAGCGCGGGTTTACAAAATCGGCCAACCATATAACTGCTCCGTTTCGCATATATACTTAAACGCCTCAGTTACCACTGCCTTATCTTTTGCCTTATATGCGCCGCCGGTAAATCACCAACCGAATCACCCTGTCTTCAATGCACTTTACAAGTCACAACACAACGATTCCAGCCGAACAAGTCACGGGCGGCTACCTGCATAATCGCCGAGCACTGTTACTGAATTATTGTGACGTAAAAGAGTAAATCAAAAGAAATACCACATATGCTTTTAATTCCTCTGAACGTCTCCAAAGCCCACAGTGAGAGGCAAGTTGCGATACCTCTTTGTCGCCCCTGCTTGCTCTCTAGTGGCCGAGGCGATACGGGAGACAAATAGCCGCGGTGCGAACGATTTACATTCTCACGAGTGCCTTAATCGCTCCTCGATGGCGCTGTTGTTCTCCACCGCGTAGAACTACGCGTAGAACGCGTACTTATAAAGCGAGATTCAGTAAAGAAGAATAACAATTGCACACACTGTGGGCAAGATTAGGAAACGACGGAGCATGCATGTCCTGATTGAATGTGGAGATATTCACCCAGGTGCACGTTTCCGCACGAGCCTACACGACGCCTTGGGTTTTAGGGACATCAATGGAAAACTGAACACACCCGCGATTCAAATAAGTAATAGACAGTGAGAGTATTGGTGGCAGAAAGGAAAAAAAAATAAATAGTGGAAAAGGTAAGGACATTCTGCCTTAAGGGCCGGAGAACTGGGCTGTGAATTTGTTTTTCTCTATAATAAGATTTATTTATTCGTAGGAGACAAGGCATTACGCCAACAAAAAAAAAATAAATAAAAGCTTTCCTTTTTTTTTTTTCTGTCGAGCCTGGTGGCACACAAGTCGCCCCGTTTTAAAGGGGACGCTCATAGCATCCATCCATTTATCCAACTTCTCTGCTTATATATTTCATATATTTCATACATTCATACGTACATCAGCTGAACGATACCATTGTTGCCTTCGCAGCAGCCTTCTTTCTTTCTTTCTTTCTTTCTTTCTTTCTTTCTTTCTTTCTTTCTTTCTTTCTTTCTTTCTTTCTTCTTTCTTTCTTTCTTTCTTTCTTTCTTTCTTTCTTCTTTCTTTCTTTCTTTCTTTCTTTCTTTCTTCAAGGCGACTATTCGAGATTCACGTCGTCAGGGTTTTTAGGCGAGATGGAGTATCGAGGAGTGAAAAACCTGGCACATAAAATATTTGCTTGGGGAGGTGTGTACGAGACGGGCTATACAAGCTTGCGCGTGTTGTCGTGTAGACCACCCAGGTAGTCGCACGCAACTTACAGGCGCCTTTAACCCCGTACTTTCTGATACTACGCTGCCTACTTTGCAGCATAGACCCTACGAACGAGCTTTGTTTGTCGTTCAAAGGCCGTATATACGTGATTGTTGTGCCAGCTACACAGCAGCGCTGCCAGATGACCGCGTTAAGACGGCAGGCCTTCCGTCACCCAGCTCTGTTGCGCAGCTAGAAATGAGCGGAAACCCTGCACTCTCGCATAGCTCGCGTAAGACATAACGCGTATTTCCGGCCTACAATTAAGCAGCCGCCAATTGGCGCTCACTTAAGCTCCATCTGTCTTCGCTGAGTACGTATACTCGCTATAGGTGCCGCCTGAATGAGGACATCCCTGAAATTAACCTACGTGCACTTTTTTTTTAAGTGCAGAGTACATTAGGGGCCTGGGCTGTCGTCCCGTCTCATGTCATCTCCATTCATCTGTCTCCTCAAGTCGTCGCTTGGCTTCACGCAGGCAAAACCATCCATAGCATATCGATGTATAGTATAGCATAGCAAAGGGGCGGGAAAGGAAAGTGGGGGTGAGGAGGACAGGTGTGAGGGTGACGACGAGGGAAATCAGGAGGGGAGAACGAGTACAGAGAGAGAAAGAAAGAGCAAAATAGACAGAAATAAAGGGAAGAAAAAGAGAAAAGGATAGGAAGACAGAGAAGGAAATACATAGCCTCGTATATTATATTATAGCAATCAGATGGGGAAGGGAAGTAAGGGTTAGGAGGAGGAAAAGGTGGAGGATAAAGGGAGAAAAGAGAGAAAAAGAGAAATAGATAGAAAGAAAGGGAAGAAAGAGAAAAAAAAAGATAGAAGGCGAGAGAACAACTATGCAGCTAAAGAGAGAGAGAGAGAAAGAACGACAGAGAAAGAGAAAAATGGAGAAAAAAAAGCAAAGAATGAAAAAGATAGAAAGACAGAGAAAGAAATAGAGGAGAAGGTGATAGGAAGAAAGAGACGCATCAAATATATGGAAAAAAAGAGAGAGAGCAAGCATAGCCCTGTATAGCACAGTATAGAAAGGGGTGGGAAAGAGAGAAGTCAAAGTGCAAAAGCCTAGCCAGGACCAGCTAGATGCCCACGAGCCTTGCTATGACCCACGTTGCGCGACTTAGTGCAAGCTGCGGAATTCTTTTTTTTTTTTTTTCAGGTCCTTCGATCGAGCAGCCACGACGTTATCCGTATGCACAGAATGTACTCAAGTTATTGGTTATTTAATCAGAACGTTAATCACTACAAGCTTCCTTCTAGCCTCTTTAAAGAGGATGCATATGTGGTTACTAGCAAATTGATGGCATATCATTCTCAGAAAAAATAAGCGAAAACTAACAGGCCAGATGTATGGATCACAAATCAAATTATGTGTTGCGGAATCACAACAAACACTTGTTAAAAGGCAGGATTCTCTGTTTTTCATTAAATAGCTTTCTCTCTTTCTCTCTGAATTGATAAAAAAAAACGTGATGCCACAGTTTTCTTATTGTCTATTGGCTATCCGAATAGGATGGGATCCTACTTATTTATTGAGCCAACCCAGAATATTCGCCGGTGCAGAAATATATTTCCGTTCTATGGCGTTAATCAGTATACACTGTGGAGCATAATTCACCACTGTTATCATGACTTCTATGAATCATGCACAGAACCTCGAGCCACACACACCGCAAGACCTTACCCGATAAGTTACCAGAGCGTGTGCATGTTCCCGTGAATGCGCAAAACAAAATATTTTATGACTCGCAGCCTCTGCTAATAGAGAAATTTTGGAGCCTGCGTACGGGGCATATTCAAGGGTAGTTATCGTTTTCTTTGCAAATAAGTATGCACAACATCCGAGGTGACGCTGCGTAACAAAAGTCGACTAAGGTTAGCATCAAAATGAGAAAGGCAAACGAGGCTAGGCGCATATCCCAACTACACAGAAGAAGGCGCCATATTTATGGGCGCAGGAAGCGACGCTCCCATTATCGTGCGTACAGGGCGGTATGTGCTTCCGTGATGTGCTCGCTATGAATGCAGTCGTCTGGCAATAGAATGCACCTAGCTACGGGCTAGGTCCGCTCGGCGGGTATGCGCACCATCTCGGTGTACGTGACAAGACAGGTAGAAGATATGGAGGAGCACAGGCGTGCGCAGGGTTCCCCATTAGGGGGGGGGGGGGCAAAGGTTCGTCGCAGCGCCGCCCCCCCACCCTACTAAGTCAGTGTATGGCGCAGATTTTGCGCCCCCCCCCCCTCTTAGGTGACTAGAAGGGTGAATGTACGGGGCAGAGTTTGCGCCCCCCCTGCCCCCCCTGTGCGCACGCCTATGTGGAGGAGTGTCACAATGACACACATTTCATGAGTAGTTACCCGATGCATACCTGTTGTAGACAGTCGTCCCTTTTCCTTCCTTTATCATACAGTGCGCCTGCCATATCATGTCAAGCCCGTGTAGCTACCATCTAACACCTCAGACTCAGAAGTGGACATTCGATCGTACTCTGTCACTTTTAACACAGTCAATTTTAGTTTGCCAGGGAAGTAACTGTCACTTTTAGTTTGCCAGGGAAGCTACCGCACTTATAGTTATCATGGGCTTGCTTGTTGAAGCAGAATTGGAAATGGAATTATCTAGCAACACCAGCCATCAGTAATTCAATCGATACCAAGTAATCAACGGCCACAGAAACGTCGTGCGCCGCCGTCATCACTCTGCGGTCGTCATTGTCACCTTCTACGCGGCGTAATTCCTCATATAGCGACTTCCAAAGTTTTTGTTCTCAATATTATTGTTCGTTTACCAAGAAATGCGCAAAAATCTGATATTCGCAAACAGTGCGCAAACCGCTTTTGCAGAACGTTCATGGTTGGGAAGCAAGCGTCGCCACTCACCAAAGTTCGACAACATTCGGCCAACATCTTTGCCACGTGACTATCGGAGAAGCACCGCGTACACGAACCACTGGTACATAGCGCCAACAGCGCCACCACCACCCCGCTCGTTACGGCTTGTGTGCGCTTCGCCTGTCGACGCATCCTCCCTTCTTCAACAGCACCCCGTTTCGGGCATTCAAAAGCAACGCAAAGTGCTGCACACCCAGCGCTCACGCCAAGTGCTGCACGCTCAGCGCTAGAGAGCGCACGTCACAAAACAGATGAAAAGAACGGCCGTACGAGAGAACAAACAAGAAACGAGTATGCATGCATGGAGCCTGCCGAGGCGAACGTCAGCACGCGTTACGGAGCGCCAATTCCCTCCCACCTCCTACAAGCAACAAGCGGTGTCTGTATGTAATGGGCAGTGCCGATGTCGATGCCGACGAAAAGGTAGATGCACGCGCACGCACACTTGTATACCTCCTCGAAGCGAACGCCGTGCTCGTGCCCTTCGAAGGTTGCGCCCACCCTGGCATACTTAGTGGGCAGGAGAATCGGCGGCGACCCATCAAACAAGCGGTGAAGAACAACTCTGGACCGCGCTCGGCAGAGGACGCGTGCGAATTAATGGGGGCTGAGTGGCCACCCCTCATTTGTCGTGCCTGCGCGCAGGCAGACATCTAACCCGTATCGCTGCGCGCGTTATTCGCATCCCAGAGATTCAGAAGACGAGCGCGGGTATACGGAAGATGTGCGCATATGCATAAAGCGTGAAGGGTGGAGGCAGGTTGTGTGCGTGCGTAGGTGACTTCATGCGTGCGCGTGCGCGTTTGTGAGTCTCAACATCGCCTGCGTTGATAATAGACTGCTCATGAGCGTTGACATGTCTCTGCAACTCTCACGAAGATGTTTAACAATAACAAAAGGAACAATGGTGCAAGCGGATTTAGCCTTGCCGAGGTTGTTGGCGATTGCTCCGCCCGAGCGCCACGTATAAAACGAGTCAAAATCTTAATTTAATCACATTTAGTGGGAACACGAAACGCATTCTCTTGAATACTTGGACGCCCAAAATTCGCCATTCACACTCCAATCGTGTTTCATAGAGAATTTTTGAACAAACCGAAGCATCGCTCTCTTTAATATATCAAATGTCCTCACTCATTACATTGTTCTGACGAAATTCTTTGTTCTGACGCAAACATTATGTACTATTCTTCAAACGGCAACTATCGTAGGTGCGATGGCTCGCGCCGAAATATCTCCGCGAGATATTCAGTAAACAGAACTTTCAGCTTCGCCTTCTCTTCTTTCAATCGAATTATTACAGCAGTTCTTAACCCTTTACTGCACATTGTTGAATTTACGCAGCATTCCAAGAAATGGCAATTAAAACAAAAGGAAAGACTGCTTGAAGCCGTCTGTACACGTTGTTGCATTTCCGCAACATTGCTTTGAAAAAGCCAACGTCTTGTGTTGCAGTCAGTGCATCAGGCGTCCCGTGCAACTATTCAGAAAACTTGCACGGCAGACGTTGTACGCGCCCCCGTGCTGTAATACAGATAAGTTTTGCTAATTATAAGTGCATTGCTTAAAGCGAAAGTGCGGGAAAATTTCTCAAGCTCTGGTGTACTTCCTCCTGATTGTGTAGATTCAAAAAACGCCAGGCCTGCGCTCAAACCGCAGCACAGTCACAGCGAAAGCTGGAAGAGCGGGCTACAACACAAGTACACTAGAAAGGTACCCACTACGCCATAAATCACAATTTTTTTGAAGTTGGGAAGCACCTACTAAGCCATTATTCGTCATTCTGCGGAGAAGCGAGGCACCAGCTACACGTCTGTAAGGCATTATGTGCACTATGTTGACGCGACGACTGATGACGATGAAGAATTATGGCTCAGCCCTTTGTAATGAGTTGGAAGCTTTAAACGGCCCACCAGTTACGTAATTTGCATTGGGTGACGCCCGGTCGCTATTTCATTCTCCCGTCATGATGTATAACATACGTTGACGTGGGAGAGAGACGGGGTGGGGGTGGGGGGGGCGAAGAACTTTACTGAGACCCCGAGGAAATGGATCATGTGCTTATGGGCTTCCTTGGCAACCAATACAAGTGCACTTGCGAGGAACCCACTATGCTATAAATCACTGTAATTTTTGCGAAGTAGGGCAGCAGGCACTGTGCCATTTTTCGTAACTCTACGGAGAGCCTTGGTACCTGCTAAACGCATGAAAGGCATTATGCGCACTTTGTTGATGCTCTGCCTGATGACGATGAACAATTATGGCAGAGCCCTTTGTAATGGGTTGGAAGCATTCAACAACCTACTCGTTGCGAAATTCGCATTGTGTGACGCCTGGTTACAGAATTCGCGTTGTGCGAGGCTTGGTGCTCATTTTACTCTTCTACCACGCTATATTGCATATGCTAATGTGCTTCCTTCCCGACATGAAGCCTGTTTAGGACCGTTTTGCAAAGTAGTTTCAAGCACCGGCATGGCTCAGAGGTTGAATAGTGGGCTCCCACGCAGAGGGCCCAGGTTCGAACCTCGTTCCATCCTGGAATTTTTTGCTTATTTCGTTTTTTTTTAACACGAAAGTGTTTTATGCCGGGGTCCACCACGGCTCTGCTGACGCATTTCCGTCACGGATATGACGTTATAAAATATAAAGACTAACATATGGCAAAGAAAAAACTAGAAGAAAAAGTTCCGTCACCTGGAATCGAACTCGCGACCTCTCGATCCCCAGCACGCTGCGCGAAACGACTCCGCCACAAACGGCACGTTCTTCGCCATGCTAACGGCGTGCTATTTATATACACCACTTGCCAGCGGCGGTACTCGGAGATCAGGGTACATCAGCGTGTTTTCGTTATCACTAGCGAGATGGCGCGAGGGGCTCGAAGAGCGCGCTTTAAATGTCGTCGCCCCCCCCCCCCCCCCCGCGCGCGTTGTGATGAGCGTGTGTCTGTACAGGGCGTGGTCGCTCCTGCGCGCGCGCTGATCTTGTACGTCTTGCGCTCTCACCGCAAGTTTGCGTTCAAGTTACAGAGAGCACGAAGGTCATTTCGCTCACTCAAGCGGCCGCTTTTGCGAAAGGAGCGTGATGCTCACAAACGAATAAGCTACAACTGTGACAGTTCGCGCTCATCGTGTGTATACTTGTGCGTTCGTTTCGTGCGTCCTCCTTTGTATTTGACCAGCGCGCTTTAACTGTCGAGCTGTGACAGTTGTTTGTTCGCGCTCATCTTGTGTATGTTCGTTCCGTGCGCCCTTTCTGCTTGAGCAACGCGTTGGAAGTTTCGAGCTGCTTGCCGTTCTTCGCGTGACATTACAACTTGTCGGGGCGAAACAATGCACAACAAACGCTCAACTACGTCTGTGAAGACGCGTTTTACTTTCGTGTTATACCGATTCCTATGACAGAGGGATCAACCATGTTTTTTTCTTATTTCGAGCGATACTGGTTACGGACACCGACGACGGACAACTACGGCGCCAAAAACGGCCGGCGAAATGATCTCATAACAGCTTTCGCTGTAAAAAAAAAAAACATTGTCATTTCGGAATAGTCTGCTGCCAACGGAACGCTGCCGTGTTGCGCAAATGCATCAAAGTGTACTCGGGGTTTGTTCTCCTCGGAAATGGAAATGGAAATGCTTCTGTGACAGAGTAATTGCTTCGGATAGCGAATACAGCGACATTGCGGGACTGCCGACGACTGCGAGTGTAGTTCCATTTCGATTGAACATGTGTGCAGCATGTTTTTAGGTCCGCATTTTCTCATAGGAGTTCGGTGTATTCGCGCGCCAACGCGTCGCTTCCTCCCGGATGTACCCTTACGTATCTGCTTCTACGGTCTAAATTTTGGGCCATACCGCTAAAGCACTGTCCATCGTGGTGGTGTTTTATTCCACGCTCCGCTCTGCCCTCAGTTCCGAGCGTCCCCGCCTCTCGTGCCCTCGCGCTCCTCTTCCCCTTCGTTCCTTGACGAGCACGGAACGTGTAACAAAAGTAGTTCTACCTGCTCTAAAATTGCACAGGCTTTCACTTTAGTCTGCGGCTGCGTTTAGCTCCATTTTTTCCACAAATTTTATTAGCTTTGTTACGATCTGTTTTCTCTTCCCGAGGTCCTCCGAGCCATAACACAACGGGCTCAACACGTCGCCGGAATCATCCTAGGGACCCCGGAGTAGGGGTTCCTGCTACGCTCCTCACTCAATTCCGATAATAATAGCAAAAACGTTTTACTCTCTCTCCTTCAAGTGTTCAACCTGATGTGGAAAGGCGCTGCAAGTTTCCTGGCTGCACGGAAATCTGCATGACGTAGCCTACTGTTATAGAAGTGTGCAAACGAGCTTTCTTCAACAAACAAGAGCAATTTCTTTCTTTCGTACGACACCACAACATGAGTGCACCCACTCATTGTCATGTGCAAATAAATATTCCAGTTCGAATCGCACTGGCTATGTTTCCCTTTCAACGTTTTCTTTACTTGCTCGTTCTTGCAAGTTTCCTACGTACCTTTTTTTCTGCTTATATAAACTGTAAAAATCAAGGAAAGTTATTTTTGATGGTAGTACAGCTATTGTTATGCTTCGTGCAACTTCATAGATAATCGACAAGTACTGCAGATTGGGCAAGTTGGTGCATTATGACATCCTACTGGTACAGCGCAGCTCAGTTTGAGCATGAAGAAAAGTGGCTAAGGCGTAGAAGGGAATACAGCAACAGGATGAGCGCTAAACTTCCAACTTTCGTTTATTGCATGACCCTACAGCACCGCTGAACATGTGCAGTGAAGTGCGAAAGCTGCGTTTTGTGGTCACGTGTGCTGCGCCACAATTGTTTAGTTGTTTTTTGGTCAGGTTGCGGCGTCACGTGTGCTGTGAGGTGAGCCATTTAATGTGCTGTAGGGTCATGCAATAAACAAAAGTTGGAAGTTTTGCACTCATCCTGTTGTCTGTGTTTCCTTCTTCGTTGTTGCCTCTTTTCTTCATGCTAAAACTGAGCTGCGCTATACCAATACGATTTCATGGATAATAGTATGACCAAACGAAAAATTGTCCAGTAAAGGGTTAAAGAATACTTCGTGACACTGCACTGCATAGTGCTTTCTTCTGTAGTGTTTTCACTATAAGCAGGAAGCACGATGCAGTTTAGGGTCTATTGGTGCGACCCATGGCGTCACGTTCGGGTGACGTCACCTGTGGGAATCTTCTTTGTTGTCTGCAATGCGCTCCGGTTTGGAATAGCTACTTTCGACGTTCACCACTTGGACGATCATCGAGAAACAGGGCTTCCATAGAATGTTTGATCAGTCGACACTAATTGAATGCGTCTACTCAGTATTTCGCTTAATCACGTGGTACAGTGTGTATATTTCTCCCTACTAATAAGGTAGGTGAGGAGGGAATGAGAAATTGAGGACGGAACGAAAGCTTGTTGACACGAGAGAGACAGAGAAATTAAAGGAGGCGTGGAGAGAAGTGGTGCGTCAGCACACTCCGGCCGCCTCAGCAGTGCCTAACCTAGAATTAAGCTCGAGCAGCCGGGAGCGCAGCTCAAAAGAGGTTGCCTGCCGCCACGCACGACGGTGCAGAGGCGAGCGTTTTGTTTGACTTGCCACGGCACGGAGACCAGCTCTGACTGCAGGCGCAACGAGCTTGTTGCTGCTCTTGTTCGCCGACTCAGTACACTGTGCGATTAACAACGCCCGTTCTCTCTCTTCCTATGCCCTAGGTCGAGGTCACTCGAATGCTGGACGCACAAATGCAGAAGGAGAAATGCTGTGCGTACAGCTGTATGTATGTATGTATGTATGTATGTATGTATGTATGTATGTATGTATGTATGTATGTATGTATGTATGTATGTATGTATGTATGTATGTATGTATGTATGTATGTATGTGCGTGTATGTATGTATGCATGCATGCATGTATGTATGTACCAGAATGTGTCACATAGGCGGTGATAAACAATCTCAAGGTTCTCCGTCGAGATTGCGGTCATTGAATATTGTTATATGGTGTACGCACCGAATAAGGCGGCTGGCTGTCACGTTTTGCGATTGATTGCCAAGATGAATACCGATTATTTCTAGCGGCGTATGCAATGACCTTATAAGACAGTGGTGCTCGTTATTGCCGGGTGCAAATTATAGCTGGGTGTTTGTTTCTCCGAACAGAATGCCCGTTACTGATGGCTGGATTTTGATCGAAGCATATGAATAAACACTTAAGAGCAGTTTGTTTCTCGTCGCGCATGCACTTACGCATATGCTGCTTACTCGTTATACTGAATACATGTCGTCACGACGCCGTCCTTCCTATTGAAAGAGACCCGCACAGCGTGTCCTGTCTGGCCACATCGACTGTCACCATTTCCACTGAATACAGAGGGTGCCGCAATCGCGCAAAGATGGCGGCTGGATCCAAGACAACATGGATGCTGTGCGTGGCCTCTATCACGCCGTTTCTTTATGATGATTTTAAATGGCCGTGTTTTCCTGAAGGCGAACGTGTTCTTTACGCCATCAATCTTGAATGTTGCCGTCACTCAGAAAAAGTCAAATCCAGTTACACCACAAGTGAAAGCTGTACGAATTGCGGAGCATGGATCCGTCAGTGTTTCCCTAGTGTCTATCTGGTCTTTTCTGTCCTTTTGTGTTCTTTTCTTGTGTTTATTTCCTCTTTTCTGATTTTTATTGAGATTTTTGACGCCCTTTTCTGTTTTTTCCTGTGATTATCTGATTTGATTCGCGGTTATCAATTGTCTGTATTATCGTCTACTTTCTACTGTTTTAACACGAAAGTGTTTTATGCCGGGGTCCACCACGGCTCTGCTGACGCATTTCCGTCACGGATATGACGTTATAAAATATAAAGACTAACATATGGCAAAGAAAAAACTAGAAGAAAAAGTTCCGTCACCTGGAATCGAACTCGCGACCTCTCGATCCCCAGCACGCTGCGCGAAACGACTCCGCCACAAACGGCACGTTCTTCGCCATGCTAACGGCGTGCTATTTATATACACCACTTGCCAGCGGCGGTACTCGGAGATCAGGGTACATCAGCGTGTTTTCGTTATCACTAGCGAGATGGCGCGAGGGGCTCGAAGAGCGCGCTTTAAATGTCGTCGCCCCCCCCCCCCCCCCCGCGCGCGTTGTGATGAGCGTGTGTCTGTACAGGGCGTGGTCGCTCCTGCGCGCGCGCTGATCTTGTACGTCTTGCGCTCTCACCGCAAGTTTGCGTTCAAGTTACAGAGAGCACGAAGGTCATTTCGCTCACTCAAGCGGCCGCTTTTGCGAAAGGAGCGTGATGCTCACAAACGCATAAGCTACAACTGTGACAGTTCGCGCTCATCGTGTGTATACTTGTGCGTTCGTTTCGTGCGTCCTCCTTTGTATTTGACCAGCGCGCTTTAACTGTCGAGCTGTGACAGTTGTTTGTTCGCGCTCATCTTGTGTATGTTCGTTCCGTGCGCCCTTTCTGCTTGAGCAACGCGTTGGAAGTTTCGAGCTGCTTGCCGTTCTTCGCGTGACATTACAACTTGTCGGGGCGAAACAATGCACAACAAACGCTCAACTACGTCTGTGAAGACACGTTTTACTTTCGTGTTATACCGATTCCTATGACAGAGGGATCAACCATGTTTTTTTCTACAGCTTGCTGTTCCGAGCGCGGTGCGTCTAATTCCCGGCGCTGGCGTTTCGCTGTGGCTTCGGTGGCGTTGCAAACGTGCATAAGCTCGGCTTATGCATATCAAACATGGAACTGCGTGATGCCAACGCGAGACATGAGACTGCGTGATAAGAACACGAGATTTAAGACGATGACAGGGCGGCCCCTTAAGGGAACTCCGGCGATCTTTTGATGTTCACCGATTTCAATTAAAATTTCAACGTACGTTCTCTTTGGTACCCTCTGGTGATATGCGCTAAATTATACAACCGTAAGTCATTTAGTTTTCTAGATAACGAATTTCGAAATTGGTAGCCGATTCCGGAATCACGCCTGTAAACGCGGGCCGCCCTGTGTATGTGACGTAACGTGCCTACTCTTTTCCAACCCCGCCTCGCCCAGCAGACGGATGCAGCGCGCGCTTTCTTGTATACGAGGAAATGACGGCGCGAGCACAGTTGTTCGGTTTTGTTAGCTTCATAGCGTGTTAGTCGTCGTCGACATCATGTCTTACAGTAAGCACGCACAATATTGAGCAACGAGGAGATCGATGCGGGGTACCTCAGTTAATTCACGCGCCGGCGGGTCGAAATCAAAGAGCGATGCCTCAGCGCTCAGACAGTAGCTGCAATCATCGCTGAACTCGTCACTGGTATGTTCAGACGGGCTGGCACAGCTTGATTCCGCGTCAGATGACACTCCCAGCATGATTTTCGCGTTATAGAAGAAGAACATGGGCTATGTTTACACCCTGGGCAGCCGTGGCGGTGTGTAGCGTATTTCGTGACGTCATTGCATACCCAGCACGGAGCATCTCCATGTTGCGGTTTTGGTTTGGACTCATCGTTTATTGCTTATTTAAAATTATTGACGAGCCTCTTCGCAAAATGAATCATTCTAGCTGTTACAGGACTGCTAATGCTGTTTGAAAATGGCATTATCTAAACTTAAGCGTGCACATTTTCTTTTTTTTTTTAATTGTAGATTGCCTTCTCAGCAACCGCCCGTGGTAACAGCTCGCTTCAGCGTCTGCTAGAGGGTTGTAATAGCGCCTCTGCGCACAGGGGCCTTATACTGAAACGATCGCAAAAGGCGACAATCGCAAAAGTATATTGCCTTTGGTGCGCGCTGATTGTCTATTGAGCAAAACCGAAAAAATGAGGGCGCCATCTAGTACTTTTGTCTACGTGACGATGCTCTGCGGTGCTCCTCACATGCCTGGAATAGACGAACACACCTTATCAACGTCGGTTGGTGGTGAAGTAGTATTCCAGTGACATAGGCGGTAGCTTCTAGTATTCAATACTCGGTGGATGTGCGCAGCATTTTTCACGCTGAAGCTTTAAGCGAGCATCACCTTGGGGTGTTTCCAGTACTCGTTATTTGCCAGCGCGTGTTTTAGATGCGAAGTATCTTATGGCGGAGTTCAATCCGGTGGTGGTGTGCGGCATGACCACCCTTACTGCGCATGCGCATACCCTCTCCACACACCTCCTCTCCACTCCCCCTCACCATTCCTCCTCCCCTCTCCCCTCTCCCACTTCCCCCTCTCCACACCCCTCTCCCCTTTGCCCCTCTCCACTTCCCTCTCCCCTCCCCCTTTCCACTCTTCCTCTGAAACGCGGGCTAGACATGCCGAAATTCTCTCCTGCGCAACGCCGCGATGAGCACAAGCGCATGCGCGTCCCCTACCCCACTCTCTCCTCGCCTACGCTGCCCCCAACTCGCACGCCTGTCGACCGCGTTCCCCGTTCGCCCTGTGAGAATTAATGGCCAGGCTAGAGGGAAGACACGACGCGCGTAGCGTTCCTCTTCGCGTTCCACGACGCGAGGTCGGTAGCATGCCCAAAGAACGCCAACGGAACGCGATCGTGCAAGTGCTCCGGCTTCGCATTGCCTCACGGTCCCCTTTAACGGGAAATGGTGTAATTTTTTTTCGTGGTTTGAACGTTCCAGGAACATGAACTGTGCGTTACTCGCGTGGTTCATCGCGCGCCGGCAATATGTTGAGATGTTGAGACGATGTCGCTGCGGCGGCACACTACAGCTGAACTCTCTGAGTACACCGTGTTCAACCCTCAACGAAAATATATTCCACAAAAAGCTGAATTCTTTCAATATGATACTGTGCATTAAAGAGTTGCACAAAAAGGTTGAAAGCACTTTCAACACGTCTCATATTTCAAGTAACCACAGCCAAGCCTGGCCACGGTGTAGGAGCCAGCATATGCTCGAAAACACCACACTCGGGTTGCTCTGCGCTCGTACAGTGCGCTCACTCCTGTGTTGTGAGACATTCGTATAACCAACGGCCAGTGCATCAATGACGTCACAGGCAAGTGTGTCTTCAGTTACTGACCGCATCAGATTCTACGTCACTCAACGCGATATTATCGCCTTACGCGATCGAGTATGCTCTTCTTCGGCATTTGCTAGCTTGAGGTGGGACCACGGTGTAAGATATATACTCTTTAGGTGAGGACACTCGCGAGACGCGATCGACCAGATAAAGTAACAACGCCGAGAGGCCGTCGGACCGCTGACGGCAGCGGATACCTACCGGCAGGATGATGCAACTTCAACACAAAAACGCGTTCCCGTAGCAACTGGCGCTTCGCGATAAATCTGAATTTCCTAGACAGCGAACGCAGCTACGGCACGCCAGCAACTCAAGTTAGAAACGCATACCGCGTTTTTAACGAGCGAAAAACAAGACATGCAGCGGACGCCGGCGTTGCCGCCGACTGCGTTGGTTGCTATAGCAACGGTGCAGAAAGCATTTTCTCCCTTTAAGTTGCGTCTTCCCGCCGCTAGATACCCGCTGCGGTCACCGGACCAACAGACGCGCGCCGTTGTTACTTTATCTGGTCGAACGCGCTCTGCATGCAAGCCGAGAAGTGTCCACACCTAAACAGTATATATCTTACACCGTGGTTGGGACGCAGGTGTTTTGTTGAAACTTGCAACAGCGGGCGCAAGTCTTGGAAAGAAAAGGTGGAGCAGGAACGGAACGCGGCCGAACGCGCTACGCGTCCACGCTTCGTGACTGCGACGGAGCGGGAGCAACGCGCGTGACCAGCTCCTTCGGAAACCGAAAGGGTGGCAATTCCCTCGCCTGCCGCCAGACGCCGCCAGCATGAAGTGGCTGTCCCGCAGCGTGACGTTATCCGGTCGCCTCAAGTAACGGAGTTGCACCTCCTAAATGTTTCTTGCTGCGTGCCTTTGACCAACGGCGACTGGGGGGATGAACGGCGGGATTGGGGGGCGTTGAGAATTCAGTATCACCGAGTATCGGTGTGAAGTGGTCTTCATCATACTACGATCATTGTTTAGTAATTTACTGGCCATATATATATATGCATAGAAAACAAATAGCCTTGTCTGCTTTATGTGTCACTGTGATTTAGCATGTGCAGGGGCAATCTTATCATGGTGAAACGCGCCGTTAACCTTCATCTAGAGTGCCCAGACTCTCACGTAGTTTTCCGTCTTACCGTTTTCCGACGTGAAAACAGTTTGTACAACCAAGCTACTTCTTCTCTGAGTGAGATGATAAGGTACTGACAATTTCCATTGCCTTTATGACCTCAGCGGGATGCAAGCCCGTTTATACTTGTCGAGTTGAACACCCCCGCGAAAACCTGTCATCGTTCTTCACATCAGGCAGACCTATTGTATACGCGTACGTGGAGGGACGTATTACTAAATCACGCTATTGTTACTCGGTTGTTCGTCTTCTTTGAATCTCGAAGAGGCTTGTATGTTGTACTCTGTAAACAATACGTTCTTGTTTTGCTTCTATTCAACGGGACTCACTGATAACCAAGAAAGAAAGAGATAGTGATAGAAAAAAAATAACGGGATGAAAGAAATAAACAAAAGCCACGATGTGAGGTAGAGAGGTTACCAAGGCTAAACCCTGTTGGCAACCCTGGCTACCAGCACACGCACGCGCACAAATACAGATATACTGGTATCTGCGCTTGACAATTTTCAGCGCCATAAAGCAAAAATTCTATTCAAGGAATAAACGAATCAAGGAATAGTTCAGTAGCGCAATTAATCGATGCAGAGATTTATCAGTCGCACTACTCTTCTGCCTTATACCGTTTCATCATCGAGTGAATTGAGAATCTGCATGCGCACTGTGTACTCAACCGTCACTGCCGCTCAAGTATCTTATGAATCCTAATGTATTCAAATTTCTCACCTTTTAGTGCTGTCGACAGAAGGAAGACAAGAAATAAAGGAGTGAAGACTCAGAAATATTTCACTGAATGCGATAGTAACAGTGCACAGGGGGAGTCCACGATTTTTCTTTTGCGAGACGCTCGCGAGCCAAGCCAATCAGTCTGGCACGCATCGGCTGCCAGCCGACGAAATAGATTCTAAAGAGTATAGTAGCAGAAGGCGCGTCTCACGCATGCGTGTGCCAAGATCCAGATCGATACGTCTGCACCACTCGCTCAAACGACGATGAGGAAAGATACATGGATAGCGAAATATACATAAATAAACGGTGGAACGAAGACCCCGAAACCGTCGCGGAGACTGAGAAGGAAAGCAGCAACCACCGTAACTGAATGAAAGCAACGAAAGGCAGAAGTTTTATGCAACAGAATGCAAGCGTCGAGTTGGAAGCGTGTGCGTGCGCCGATCGATTCAAACGGGCGTCCTGATGAATGCGTCTACCGTGACGTCTCCATTGACAGCGAAGGTGGCGTCACGCGCGGCCAGGAATGAACAAGTGGAGAGGATGGCGTATTCCAGCTGTCAACTATACTCAGCCGAAAGGTAGTGGCAACGCCGAGCGTGCTTTGACAATGTCATGCGTGACCAGGCAGCAAGATGCACTCAGCATGCCGGTGTGGCGCTTGTGCGATCTATCTATCTATCTATCTATCTATCTATCTATCTATCTATCTATCTATCTATCTATCTATCTATCTATCTATCTATCTATCTATCTATCTATCTATCTATCTATCTATCTATCTATCTATCTATCTATCTATCTCGGGTTCAGCGCACAGTATGTGCCATGCATACTATAGTACTAACGCTTAACGCATGCGGTATGAATGCGAATAACGTGTTACATTAGTGTGATTTTCCAGTGGCTCTGTAGCACCAAAGGCAATGCTTCTGAAAAATTCGTTTCTACCTCTCGTACCACCTCACGTCTACTTAATGAGGCAGAAGTCTCCTACACGAGCTATCGATACAGACCTGGTATGCATGGCTAATCGATTAAGCCACGTCAGTATTGGACAATGAGCTCATGCCACCATAGATTCCCTCAACCAGTGTTCAGAGCTGCTACACTTCATTGTTAAAACAGTAGATTTTCTTTAGTTCTCCAGAAGTTAAATAATCCCAGCTAGCTAGTACATGCCGCTGTGCCTTCTTTAAAAGGGGGTACAACAGCAGAGATTATTGAAAATTTCAAGTGAAATATTTGGCTTCACATAAACACGTCAACCCCTGCATGTCTTCCGATCTCGCCTGCCGACATTAGTTAAGCTCTTCTAAAAATCTCCCCAGGCCATGATTATGTATTTCTTTCACTGATAAATCACGTCTTATGTTTTTGCCATGAACGAAACGTGTCATATCATTGCTTATCATGCACTTGTACATTCAGCGCTCAGTTAATGTTTTCTGAAATGCTTGCAACCTAAAGAACAACGCCGAGGACGACACTCGATTCTTGCACTTCAAAGGAAACCGCAATTGATACGTGTGCACTAAGTGAAGTAGTAAACTTTTCTCTGAATGTTCGTAGGCTTTAACTGCAATGTTCACTTGATATTTCTTTATTGGTCGCAAACAAATGTAAATTTATTTCTCATTTAAAAACCGGTGTAATTTTATAAACTGCCCTTGAAACATCCTTACATTAGACATGTACAGCTCATTTGAAACCTACCGTGTCCATGTTTCTTGTATTCTTGGCGAGCAACCGCGGAGGACGACTCTAGAACACCGACTGGACCAAATATTTAAAGCTGGATGTACGCTTGCGATTTTATCTGCATTTAATGCATAATTTCATCGACATGCGGTGTCTACATGCGCAGCACATTAAAAGGCGTTCTTCATGGTTTTCCATCGGAAAACGGTGTGTACTGTTTGCGCTCAAACATGTGCACATTTTAATGTATCCGCCACCATCAGTGCATTAGACTCATCGCGTGCCGAGCGCAATGTTGATGAGATTGTCGCGGTGACGGAAAGGTGTGCTCGTTAGCGCTCTGGAACATATATATGGCGGCAGTTTCTTAAGCACATACAGCTGAAGGAACGGCACAACCCCAAATCCTTTTTTAAGCTTCTGTCCTCTCTCTGTCACCTATCTCACTTATGTCTCGTTTGTTCGATTTTTCTAGTAAGTGTTATCCTCCTTTTTTTTTCAAGTAGTTTATTATGTCGTCTAGCTCAAGGAAGTTGTCGGTGCATAAGTAATGCTTCATGCGGTGGTGTTGCAGCAAGCGGTCTTCTCGTCCACGTACACAACCAGGCCCGTAGCCTGGAATTTTTTACAGCGAAAGCTGCTATGAGATCATTTCAGCGGTCGCTTTTGGCGCCGTAGTTGTCCGCCGCCGCCGCCGGTGTCCGTAACCACTACCGCTCGAAATAAGAAAAAAAACGGAAGAAAACAATTCCAGGATGGATCGAAGTTCGAATCTGGGCCCTCTGCGTGGGAGCCCAGTATTCAACCTCTGAGCCATGCCGGTTCTTCGAACTGCTTTTCAAAAAGGTCTTATACAGGCTTCATGTCGGGAAGGAACCACATTAGCATATGCAATATAGCGTAGTAGAAGAGTAAAATAAGCACCAAGCGTCGCACAACGCGAATTCTGTAACCAGGCGCCACACAATGTGAATTGCGCAACGAGTAGGTTGTTGAATGCTTCCAACCCATTACAAAGGCTTCCGCCATAAATCTTCATCGTCATCAGGCACAGCATCAATAAAGTGCGCGTAATGCATTACATGCGTTTAGCAGGTACCACGGCTCTCCGTAAAATGACGAAAAATGGCACAGTGCCTGCTGCCCTACTTCTTAAAAATTACAATGATTTATAGCGTAGTGGGTTCCTCGCTAGTGCACTTGTATTGGTTGCCAAGAAAGCCCATAAGCACATGATCCATTTCCTCGGGTTGGTTGGTTGAAAAACTTTATTTGGGTCCTGCGAGGCGCGCGTCAGCGCGCCGCGGGCGACTCCGACGTCGGGACCGTCAGACCAAGCCTGCTGGACGGCCCAGGTCTCAGTAAAATTACAATGATTTATAGCGTAGTTGGTTCATCGCAAGTGCACTTGTATTGGTTGCCAAGGAATAAGCCCATAAGCGCATGATCCATTTTCTCGGGGTCTCAGTAAAGTTTTGCGCCCCCCCCCCCTTGCTGACACCTTGAAAACCTTGACTTTTTGAGAAAAACACTTACTTTATATTTAGTTTTGGTAAAAATACCTACTTCACCAAAATACTTTCTTTGGGGGGGGGGGAAGGCTAGGACGCCCCCCCCCCCTGACTACGGGCCTGTATACAACTAGGACTTGTTCTGTCTAGCATCCCACGCATTGTTAGCAATCTGATTAGTAAGCAAATAACCAAAGCATTACAACAGGCATTGGGTTACTGCGTTGAATTTTATTTATTTGGCAATCCTGATGACTGCCATTGAGAAAGAAATGTATGAAAGAAAATAAAAGTAGCACGCCGCGCCGAATGTTGAACCCTTGCCCGGATGCTCCGAAATCGAGTGTCATAGCCACTGGGCCCAGCACCCATGCAATGCAGAATGCGAATACATATGAACCGCACCAACGCGCTGTACCCGCGGTGCAAAAAAAAAAAAAAAAAGAGAACTCTTTCAATGAAGGCGTCTTTGACTTTCGTGGTAGTCAAATTAAAGCCCCTCATAGGAGAAGATGTAAAGCCATGATAAAAGATTGTAAACATAAGGAAGATTTAGACTTGGTGAACACATGATGGCAGACTCGCATTTCGGTGGACGCGGCATGCGCCTACTGTGGGGCCGTTCCAGAAGCGCTGGTAATGGAGAACCAACTCGCCCTGTGCTCAGTCCTTTTAAAGCTGAATAACCCTAGAAAGAAGACCAAAGATGACATGCCGATGCCACCGGTTTCAACGGTCTAGGATATGCCTCAACCTACAATAACTTTCAAAGCTTAGGCATTACGTAGAGCAGGATAAAGTCGATTACATGAAAGGTGGACTTCAATATTTTAACGAAGATTAATCGTTTTGGAGGACACTCATTTTTCTTGATTACTCATTCATCAATATTACCAACTCGAAACCAGACGAGCAGACGATACGCGCAGCCGAGCGACGACATTGGTCCTTCTTGGATCAGAGGCTCGGTTTGTCGATAACGTTTCACAGCTGCCGATATCACACGCATGCCATTCCGGCACTTTCGCCCGCAGAATTATCACCGGTGCGACGATGAGAGATTCAGAGAGCACGACAAGCACAACACCACCGGACACTTGCGAAGCCCAGACCTCGCGTCGTTAACACACGTCGTCGTACACGCCGCCGTTCCTACCCGCCGCACACTTCTGCTTTGTTTTTTTCTCTCGAAGGAAACGACGCGTTCGGACAAGTAGGCCTTCGTTCAAAAGAAATGCGACCCGCGGACCAACAAACCGACGCGCGGCCACGAGCGTGCCCTGCCGTCCACTTGCCACATTCGACTCGCGCAGGCCGGGGGGCGTGGGCTGTGGTAGGGCGGGGCGCCACCAGATACGTCTGTCGACCAACCGGGCAGGTCGAAGGCGCCGCTGGTTTTTGAAGCTTTGTGCCCTGTGCCAGGAAGGAAGCATTCGCCAAAATCCGCCGGGGCGCTGGCCCAAGTTGTGTTTCTCCTATTCCCTTAACAAGGTTTAGCGAGTGCGTGAGCGCGCGCAAAAGCGCGCGAAGTTTGCGGGGACGATGAGAGAAGAAAAAGAATTCGCGCATGCTGTCTCCGCGGCGAGGTAGCACGTGATTGCGTGTTTATTCACCATTGGTTTCGCGGAGACGGAATTACGGCCGACGGGAGTCGGGCGCTGAGTGAGAATCGAAACAGGAGGCGCTGTGCGATGAGTGAGAGGAGGAAAGAGAAGTGGGTCTAGAATCGCTAGAATCGTACGAGGTATAGCGTCATTGGAAACAGCAACTACGTAAACGTATACGCCGGAGGAAAATCAGCGCCCCGCAAATTCAGTGTCGTCGTGGCGGCGACAGACTCGCTCTTTGATCGCCGTTTCTTCGCCGTTTCGCCCTCTCTCCCACCGGCTTCAACTGCAGTGAAACCGAGACCCGCGACAAATTGAACTTAGAGCGTTCGTCGACCGCCACTTGTCAGGTGTTCCGTGCTAAAATAAGGAACCCTATAATGTATCTGAAGTATGTTTGGGGCATGGTAGCAGAGGGCTATATTGTACTTGTTGGCAGTGCTGCGCAGTGTCGAAGATACATGTATCTTAGATACTATCTTAGATACTCTTCGGGTATCTTGTACCTGTATCGCGATACGTCTCGCAAAACGAGTATCTGTATCTGTATTTCCGATACATTCAATATTGTATCGTGTATTTAAGATACAAGATACTGCTACCGCAACACCACCGTGCGAAACAATTATCGCTGGCTGAACTCCGCTTCTGAAGCTGGTACTGGCGCCACTAAGCTACCTGAATAAAACTAAGGGCAGCGACATAAATTTATCTTTCTGCCAGAGTTCTCTAGTGAGGGCAGGTGATGAGATCTGGGAACAGAGTCAAGTGGCAGCGCGCGCAGTCTCGACACAAACACGCGCGCGAACTTCTATGCTTGATGGGCACCATAGAGCGCCAAGTCCAGTCAACCTCTCTTGTCTCGTGTTTCTGCGCTGTTCCCTGCTATGAAGCCAAGCCAACAAGCTCAAGTTTCCACCCTTTATTCTACACCCAGCCAACGTAGTTCTTGTTTTCTCGAATTTTTTTTTTTCGTTTTATTTGTGTCAGTTCCATGACACTTGCTCTTATAGCCGCGGTCTTTGTGCCACGTACTCGAATGAGTGCAGCGTCTGTCACGGAAATTCTCATGCCGCTTCCTTGACGTTATTGAAGATTCTCTTGCGTGGTGCTTCGTTACGAAATCGGAAGAATGCAAAAACGGAGTTGCTTCGCGTCTCATGGTTTTCACACACCAGCGATTTGAATGACTTCGTGGATGTAAGTTTGGCTAACTTACGATGGCATTGGCTTATATGCAGATAACGTTCGAATAACTATAGCTCCACCGATACCGATACTCGATCTATTAGAACAAGCCTTTACATAGCAAAAGATATCCCGGTGTACCGTCTCTTTTTCTTCCTACTATCTTTTTTCAGAGTTTTTGAAATCACGATTTGACTGTTAGCACAAATGCTTTCTTATATGCGCTTCTTTTGGATGTGATACATTACCTAGGTCTCTGTTGCTTTTCCGCGGAAAAAGCAACAGCGACAACACCGCGGTGTTGTCGCTGCAATATCTCTTTTGTAAAGGGCTGCCAAAACAAGCTCACTGCTTTGTTGCTACTTTTAAATGTCTGCGTCTCCTCGCAACTACAGGCATCGCAAAGAGCGCTGTCGGCCATTCCAATCCGAAAGGAATAGGATTTCGTAAATGTCACCCCTAGCCATAAGCGATAAAGCAGTGTGGCCTCTCTTCGGCGCAGTCCAGTTGGCATACAGAGATGCATCAAGGAGGACAGGTGGCGTTGACGATTGGTCCGGCTGGTTTGGCTGCTTGATGGGCACCATAGAGCGAGCGTGATCTCCTGTGCAAGCCCTCGAAGAATGCGACTCCTGTGCCCTCGGATGCGACGTCCTGTGCGACTGTCCGGTAGCCTGTGCGACTGTCCGGACGCCAGTGACTCAGAGACAGTCACTGTGTGTTCTGTGTCATGTGCTATCTTTCTCTCTCTCTTTCCCCTCCATGTTTAAATCTCCCCCACCCGGTTCCCATGTGTAGGGTAGCAAACCGGTTGTCCAATACTGGTTAACCTCCCTGTATTTCCTTCTCTACTATTTCTTCTCTCTTCTCTTAAATGTCTGCGTTATATTTGCTACTGTTTACACATTTATACTTCACTTGAATTTACTGTTCTGCCAAGGAGATTTTGAAAACAAATATATAGTTATGTGCACGTGCCTTGAGTATACAGTAATAATAATATTTGATGTTTAACGTCCCCAAACCACGTTATGATTATGAGAGACGCCGTGGTGGAGGGCGTCGGAAATTTCGACCACCTGGGGTTTTTCAACGTGCACCTAAACCTAAATACACTGGCCTCAAGGATTTTTGCCTCCACCTAAAATTCGTCCGCCGCGGCCAGAATTCGTTCCTGTGACCTTCGGGTCAGTAGTCGAGCACCATAACCACTAGGCCACCGGGGCGGGCTTTGAGTATACAGTACAAACCATTCTACTTTACCGCTTAATAAAATAGTGAAATTGAGCTTGCATTGTAACAATGGAAATTATTAGGAGCTTTCTTATAGATATTACATGGGGGATTCGAGAGAAATATATACCAAATGCACCGTTTTTCTCATGAGCGTCCCAACTAGTATTTCAGGCAATTTTGCGTAGGCAATTAATTTTCTATTGTCTTACCTTAGCAGGTAAGCTGACAATACTTCATCCTTAATTGGCATAGCTACTTGTGGTCCCGCCTGCATCGGGTTTCTGTACTTATTGACTGTGGATGTTTGATACAGAACCCCCTCTCTATTTTACTTATAATTTTTTTCCCTTTTTTTTAGGCCTCCCTGATTTTTTTTACTATTATTAGTCACCAGATCATCGGAGCCGTAAGTGGCAATAGCGCGAATAGCGGCGGTGTTCTGCGATGCTTTGTGCGACTATAGTGCCATGCGCTGTTATTTATTTATTTATTTTGGTGTGATTGGGATTAAACCGCAAACAAACTGTTAGCATCACTCAGCACAAGCCGCGCCGCAATATTTCGGAAGCTTCGCAAATTTTTCCAATTGTTCTGTTAAAATTACGCGCAGGACGCGAGTAGTCTATTTTAACAGGAGCTTGCGCGAGCTTCAGTGATAACGCTGGAAGCTTTGATCCCTGATGTATGAAAGACGATGCCTTCCGCCGATCAGATTACCGACGACCGACGAATGTGATCGCCGCTGTCACCGTGCAGCGTGCTTTGCTTGCACTTTCAGTTAGTTTCTTGGCACAAGTTAACTCAGTACAGAGTTTCGTTTCTAGAATTTGACTGCCGCCTTCGTAATCGACACTATACAATACGTCTGAGACGTTGGCTGGTTGCGCATGTTCTTTCCTTGAAGAAAAGTTGTTCAAAAATTGCACGTTAGTGAGTATATTGATAACGAACGCTTTACACTAGAAGATAGGAAGAATATGAACAGCCATTTCTGTTTTATGTCCTCTACGTATACCCTATGCGTCATAAAAAATGTCGCTACCAGCTTTGTTGCTGCTGTACACCTGTCCTGGGATCCAGTATTGCGTAGCGGTGGCTTATACGGACAAGGTAAATGTCCACGCCGGTATTTGCACCTTCGTGACAGGGCTTCTTATTGAAGTTCTTGTGATTAGATGACAACCCGCTAGCTGGTAGGCAAGCTGAGCAGCGACTCCCATCAATTACAAAAAGAAAACAAGCAAGAACCGCTGTCAGCGAAGTTTACAAAGAGGTGTCCTGTTAAGCAGCTTAAACAAACCCCAGTAAGTTATTTCGGAACTGAGCTAATATACATTGAGCAAGAAGGACAAAACTTTTAAGGTACTAACAGACATTTAATTCATTCAAATGAAACAAGTATTGGTCACAATTAATAAGTTTCAAGCAGATATTTTTGTGCATTGGCGTTTGCTGCTACATCATATGGATCTATAATAACAAATTTGCGAATGTATCGAAGTATCTTAAGATACAATTGGCAAGTATCGTATCGGATACAATTATTGGGGTAGTATCTTGCATCTGTATATCAAATGCTTTTTCCTGAGTATCTTGTATCGTATCGTGATACAGTTTCAAAGTATCTTTGCCCAGCCCTGCTAGTGGTGCACGTATTGTATGCTTGAGGAAATTTAGAGATTTTTGGCGTGTCCGGTATTCCGACCTACCCAACGGCACTGGCTTAATATAGGTTTACCGGACGATGGCATCGACGTCTTATGACGCTTCGTCAAAATTACAGACACGTTTAGTCGGACCGACTTTTCTTGCCAACTTTTTTTTAGGTAGCCCGTTCACAAGTACACAGCAGCGATAAATCTAGATCAATAGCTAAACACAGTATATGATTTGTTACGGCAAAAATGCTACCAACAGAGTGTTTTAGCCGTGACGGCAATGCCGTACCTTTTTTTTTTTTTGCGATAAGGCTTGCCCTTAAAGGGACACTAAAGAGCAAAACGATATTTCTCGCATTAGTAAAGTAGTCTTCCACGATACCAAAAACACAGACGCTTAATAAGCGAGAAAACGCGCAAAAAGAAAATACAGGTGGCGACGCCACCTTGGAATTCCCGCACCATTTGCCATGACGTCACATATTTTTGACGGCGCCTGCTTGGGCCTACGTAGTTCCCAATCGGTTAAATCGAAATCGGCCAGATACTTTACATAACGAGTTTGTGGAAATTTCGTAGAGCCAGTGGCGCCAACATACGTTAAATACTCTTCGAAACCTTTTACGTGCACGACGAATTACAAAGCTCGGCGCGAAATTTAAAAATCAAACTTTGAACTTGGTTTTCTCCTCTAATAATAAACCTATATATATGGTGGTGAAATAAACTACACAAGAGTTCTCCGAGCACACTTTATCAATCTAAAGCAATTCATTGTTTCTCTTTAGTGTCCCTTTAAGGCATAATAATTTGTTTGTACACGTGCATTAGATGCGCGCTGTATGGCATACGGTACACGGTGTTTGCGTTCCGTGTTAAATGTATCTCGATCCGAAAAAGTTAAGCGGTGTGAGTAGCCCGGCGTGTAAGGTCCGATGACCAGGTTATTACACACTGACTAATACAGGTCGTCCAGGTTGCTGCTGCAGCGTGGGAACCACGACGATATACGTCATTTCGGTACTGGTATGGTAAACCAGCACTGCTAAAGCACCCCAATATTGGCGCGTTTGCGCTTCCCCGCCGTCGGATGGCGCCAATCAGTCCGGCAGCTCACATTTGGGCCTCCGGTAGCTCGGTTATGGTGGCTAGAATTCTAGCCACCCTAGCTTGGTGGTAAAGGAAGTCTCCGTGAAGGAGGAGGATCTTGAGAGTGGATTGTCACCAGAAGTGCGCAGGTGATCACCTCTTTGTGCCAGCATCGGCGGTGTGTGGCGGAGGCTTTCTTAATTGTGGGAGGCCTTAATTGTGGGAGGCTTTTTGAATACGGTACGGCGTCATGAGATCGCGAGTGGCAGAAGTGGGTGGACAAGAAGTTCGGAAATGGCCGGCTGGAGCAACTTAAAGGACCCATGACACTCAATTTGGAAACTCGAGATGCTTGTGTTGTTTGATAGTCCTATATGCGAGGGCACTTCTGACCGATTATTAGTGACGAGCGTTGCTTTAAGATATTTTTATTTGCTTTCAAAGTAAGCCTAAGTGCACATCTGAATTTTGAACTTCTATCAACATAACCACTAGTATGACGTAGACGTAGGCCCCTTGTGACGTTGCAGAGGTAAAGCAAGTGTTGTCGACGTCACAGACAGAAAAAAATCACACCATCTCCCGCTAAAGGGGACCTGAGGCGATGCGAAGCAGCGTTTCGGCATGTAGAGCCCGCGTTTCAGAGGGGGAGTGGAGAGGGGAGGGAAGAGAGGCAAAGGGGAGAGGGGAAGTGGAGAAGGGGAGGGGAGACAGGCAAAGGGGGGGAGGGGACGTGGAGAGCGGAGGGGGAAGGGGGGATGGGAGAGAGGGACACTTGATGGGGTAAGTAGAGAGGGGAGAGGGAAATGAGAGAGGAAAGGTGGAGAGAGGGAAAGAAGAGAGTAGAAGGGAAGAGGAAAAGTGGAGAGGGTGAGGATGTGTGTGGAGAGGGCTTGCGCATGTGCAGTAAGGGTGGTCACGCCGCACACCACCACCACCGGCTTGAACTCCGCTATAAAATGCTTCACGTCTAATATACGCGGTGCATTGGGGAATATTGCGAAGCATGTTTGCTCTTTGCTCGTCCCACCTTCTCCTTCTTCGGTACGTGTCGGCAGGCAGCGTGAGCTCTCCGTGCGTGTGTTCTCCAACTGGCAGTTCAACAAGCGCGTGGCTGACGTCACCCAATATTGAGCGTACGTCATCACGCGTTCCCGAGGCGCGACCGCCGCGGCGCGGCGCTAGTTTCTTATCCTCTTTCGGCGCGCGTTTTGAACTTACACTAAAAATGACCATAATTAACGCTGCTAGAATTAATTAGACATCACGTTGGAGGATTTACGGTGTCATTCCGTGATTACAAGACATAAGCCTACTTATTGCAACATAAATGTCAAACAAAAAATCGGCTGTCGGGGCCCTTTAATCAAATAACACGTGCAGGTGCCCATATGGCCCCAAACAGTAGCTGAGGGTATGGGCATAGCGTTATGGACATCACTGTGAGCGGATGGGAGTATTAGCGTGTGTGTTTATCGATGTGTGGAGGTAGACTTTAGTGTGGAGCTGTGCGTTTACTCATGTGTGTGTGTTTGCGTGAGTAAGTGTTAGCTGGCGTGAGTGAGTACGTGCGTGTGTGTGTGTGAGGTGACGTGAGTGCGAACCCATGAATGTGAGCAGACGTGAGTGTGAATGTGAGTGAGCCGTGCGTGTGTGCGAGCTGTGAGCATGAATTTGAGTGCATACCAATGAGTGTGTACTTACTATCTTTCAGGTGGAGATGAGTAGTTTTCTGTATTGTCCTCGTTTTCGTTTTTTTTTTCTTCGCTATGCGGAACGCTTTCTGTGCTGAGGTCTGTATATGGCCAGTTCTAGGATACATCACGCAGTTAATTATCCTCTAACATTTTGTTTTATTCTGGATGCTTCGTCATAGGCAAAAAAGCGGATATATGGCAAATGCAAGCGACTTTCGGCAATATGCCTATCTATAGGGCGCAATGGTACTGACGCCAAGAAAGTATGCTATGGTGGGCGCGAAGTCTGAAGGTCCACTTTTCGCATCCAACGCTTATTAAACGTCAGCTTCAGCATGAGGAGCAGGATAATCATCTGTTCTCAGTTTACGTTATCGAATGTCTCCGTATACTTGTAATATAATGAAATGCTAAAAAATGCTGGCTTATATGCATCCGGTAAATTTATAGCCATTTCACGATTGACAATACTAAGAGTCGTTGTTGATCCTTTAAGGTGGATTGTGGCGCACCTACACCTCGGGAGAAGTAAATGAAAGAAAACAAAAGACAAGGAGATCGACTTACACGGCCAGATATAAACGCATGAGGAGCGGTGTGCGCATTCCTGAAGCACCGCGCACACCGCTTAAGCAAACCTCGACATTACGGGAGCGGTCACACCGCGCATACAAACAGCGTTTGCCGTGTCAGGCAGCAAAGCGCGTCGCATCGAGGGAGTGTACGTGTTCGATCCCCTGTCGCTATCCTGGCAACTGTATGCATTTTTGTTTTCGGCGCTGCAATGCCGTCTACCACTCGTATAGAATGCAGTACAGGTTGTTGCGTAGCATACAGGATTTATGTACCGGACTTCCTTCGTCACATGTGGTTTTCATATTTCTTCCTTTTTATGTATTCGGTTTTAGGAATGGGCCCTGCTGTCCATCACGCCTATTGGATTTGTTCTTGTCAAGATGCAACGCTGCGTACAGCTGTGCGTGAGATTTTCCTTTGTATGCTCCGGATGTCGCGGGAAGTTCTCTATGGCTTTGACATCAGCTTACAGCCAAAAGCAGATACGCGCCGTTCGTTGGTGGGAATCTTAAGCGAAACCCAACTTTCACGGGAAAAAAGGACAAAGCCCAGAGAAAGTATGCCTCCCTTTGGTGCCACCCTTAAGAAGTACCAATAAACATGAAAACTCGGTACAACAGCTATTGCTAATCACACTTTCTCGCTTTATCATGGTGTACGTCGTAATGTTTGATATGAAAGACATGTGCCGGGAAACTGCTTCATAATTGGTATTCCATGTCTTTTCGGTCCACCGAGATAATACTCAGAAAGCGGCTGTAAGCGTAAGCCGTCGAGTAAATTTGTCTTGCGGATCTTTGGACGTTCATGAAGGAATACATGAAAAAGAACAGAGGCGAAAAATTTGTTTGTCTTTCATTGCATTCCAATGTGTAGTATAGGGTGCCGATGCGCAGTTCTTGTTTAGCTTGCGGCATCTTGTCGTCGCCCAACGACGTGGCATCTAGTAGGATTTCGGGGCCTGCCTTACCAAGTGCTCGCAAAGAATGCCAAGTGTTTCGCAAAGCTCCCTACTTAATTCGTCACTCATAAAACTAGCCACGTTCTTCTGCACATAATGCCGAATTCGTTCCTTGTGACCCGAAGTAACTTGATGCTGTAAACATCCGAAACAACGAATGAAAGGAAGAAATAAAATGGTAGTTAGGATTTTATACTGTGCGAGCGCTGCAAAACTTCCAATTTGGGAGAGGGGCCTACACATAATATTTTCGCGGCACATTTCGGAGCATGTCGTATTGTTGAAACAGGGACAAGAGCCTCCACAAAGATAGGGATTTGAAGCCTTTTAACACTAATCCACAAGAAACATTAGCATTTAGATTTCGGCTCGGGACAGGAAATAGTTTTCACGAAACTTAAGGGATCTATACACATGAAATGCTTCACTTATACCAGCTTTTATTTATTTATTTATTTATTTATTTATTTATTTATTTATTTATTTATTTATTTATTTATTTATTATTTATTTGTTCGTTTGTTTGTCGTACCCTCAAGGCGTTACAGTGCTGCACAAGGGAGGAACCGATAGAGGCTTCACAGGACACGCTTCCCAAAAACATAAGCGTGATAGGATCAGCACAACGGAACAAAAAAGTACCTTAAATTGTGAATATGATCTAGCGCAGGTGACTGTACTACGCGCGCGTATGCACAGGACATAAATAACCAAATTACCTGTTAAGCGTATCACTAAATCCATCAGTTAGTAATACTGGCAGGTTGAGGTAGGCAAGCCATCCCAATCATGTCAAGTCTTGCATGCATATGAATGTGAATATTTGAATCTGGTACGGTGTTAGCTGGAGGATATGAGGTATGTAAGTGTGATCGAGATTAGAGTAAACGAAAACCCATGTAGTGTTGCATCTAGCGCGATATTTGCAACTTATTGCGAAAACTACTTTGGAAAAAGAGGAGGCGTCAGTATATTCTGCGCATGGCTGGGGATGTCAGATTAGGCTAGCTTTCGTGATAGTTACACAGGATATACCATGAATGACAAAAATAATACCCCAAGTCAATAAGTGAATAAAAACTACGTGCAAAAACGGAATCAAAATAACACTGCATCCTAAGGAAGTGACATTGTAGCACGTCTCACAAGCGTATATAATAATGAGGAGCAATGACTGCATGGCTTTTCATGACTCAGGAATGATACTAATATTAATGAAAAAATGGCGCTCACTAGGAGTACGACTTCTTTTCTCTTCCTGGCAGTCAGACGCGGCGCCGAAACGCTGGCGTGCTATCTTTTCTGGTGCCTAAGTACCTGCCACCTCGTGGCTCTGAATACCTTGCCTTCTTCACCGCCACAGTTCAACTTTTAGTTGTCTCTGTGGTTTTGCACAACGCTGTCTATTTGATTTTCTTGTCCTTTACAGTCTTGCTTAGGCAAATTTATCCCTCCCCATACTCCTCAACAATGCAGCACCACCGCTCCTTTTTTTTTTCCACAACATATTCACCATACTCTTCATTTCCTCTATGTATCTTCGCCCGTTTGCAATGTTGATGCCTAAAGCCCGTTTGCATTTTTGAAGAGATTTCGGCGGCAAAAAGGAACGCTTGCATGGAGATGAATTGCACGGGTTGGGTTGTCGGGGAGCTTGGCTGTGCCTGTAGGATACAAAAACGCCGAGAATGAAAGTGCGGGTAAGCAGTCTAAAGGAGGAATAACACCACGTCGACCACACTTTACGCCGGCTCATTGAAAGTGTGGGCACCCCTGTATCAAATATCAAAATACCCCTGTATCAAATATCGCTCCGCGCCAACAAGAGGCTGAGGAGCAAAGGACCATACGACGACAGGAGGTAAGCGGCGCGAATTCGAGTGTGTGAACAGGTATTTAGAACTGATTGAAAGTATCCAGACCAGAGGCACTAATCCAGATACTGCGATTTTTATCATTGATTGCCAGTCTACCCAGACTACCTCTCTGATACTGGAGTATTCTCGTTGTTGGTTAAAATGAACCTCTGTGCGAAATCTGCACTGTAATCTTCAGTTTGAGGAAAGGGACAAAATATTTAAGGAATTTGGTTTCTCTTGTCACCACTTTTCGAGATATCTATGATTACATCTGGTCGTACTGTTTCATGCGCCCATGCACGCGGTGTGATATAAGGAGAAGTGGAGAGTTTTTGACCACGGCAGTGGGGGATGTTAATTTAACAGTATGGAGAGCTGGGCGAGTTGGTTTGAGGACATTCTTGGAAACATTTCGGCGCGCACACAAAAGACATATTGTACACAAAAGACATAATTGCATAAGCAGGTATGTATACTTATATACATGTATGTTCGTATGTAGACCTATTTTCGTGCGTCTGTTAATGTGTTCGCGTAGCTTAGGGTTCATTATCTTGAGCAAAATAATGATGTATATCTTTGAGTCCTCAAGTGTACCACGTTACTATTACAATAGAGACCTGACACAAGCAGTTGCCGAGGTTTCTGCTCAGGAAAAATGCTCAAATGTGGGAAATTCAGTTGACGGTAGCATAATCCGTTTATCCACAGCAGGCAAGTATTGCCCAAGCTGAAGCCCAGGCAGTTAGGAAATCACGCTGTGGAAGTGTACACAACAGTATAGTAAGTAATCAAATATTTACGTTGTGCAAGCCATAAAGGAGAGTGCATGTCATACGGTAAATGCAAAAACAGTTGAACGTTCGCGCTCATGCGACAGAAACGTCTAGGATAACAGAGATCTGAGCTAGTTGGTAAGTAGAGATATCTATGATTACATCTGGTCGGCGTTTGTGGTGTCCTGACTTCTTTCTTGTGTCCGTGTTTGCACGCCCTGTCTTTTTAGAAACGTCTAGTATTTGTTCTCGGTGTCTCCTACGAACGCATAAAGGACACTGCTGGGTTCCCTGCACTTCGCTGAGCTGTTCGTATAACGTAGCTCACTCCCTGCGGCTTTGCGAGCAGACGATGCTGATCCCCCGGCAAGAATCAGATGAAGCGGCGCAGACGAACAGGCGCGTTTGGCAGCGCCAAACACCAACAAAGATCCACAGTAAAGGTTACTTGCAGCGCCGTAAACCATGTGGAGGACGAGTCAGAAAACCAGTACAACACTAGGAAGATAGAAGATAAAGAAATGTAGCGAAGCAGGGCAGTCGAGGTCTAAACACGGCCTGTGCCGCCGAACCACGAATACGCCACGGTGGCCCGGCACAGGCACCACGGCCCGTTTTCTTGATCCGGGGGGCTTTGTTATCTGGCGATCAGAGCAATTTGTATGCACGGACTCACTCGGGTTACTGAGACTCGAGGCATCCGTTGCCTTTCGTCGCGTTGTGCCAAAAGCTCGAGGTCCGCACATCATTCATCTTCATTTCGTTGAGCGCAGATGCGCACTTACCTTTTACTGTTTCTTTCGCTCGCTCGCTCGCTCGCTCGCTCGCTAGATAGATAGATAGATAGATAGATAGATAGATAGATAGATAGATAGATAGATAGATAGATAGATAGATAGATAGATAGATAGATAGATAGATAGATAGATAGATAGATAGATAGATAGATAGATAGATAGATAGATAGATAGATAGATAGATAGATAGATAGATAGATAGATAGATAGATAGATAGATATTCAGACTGATGGGCTTCCAGATCGCGCATTGGTAGATAATGTGCTGCATTGCTCGCGGTGAGCTTGAGAATGGCGACAGTACTATGTAAGTACGAATCTTGGATGTGGGCGCGAAAAGACAAGGACGAAGGAAAGAAAGACACGCACACTTTGCGCCATCATCCAAGAACCATGACAGACCAAGAAGCCCGCATCTCTACCCTCCTAAGTATGGAGATCCCCTGACTCGCTTTCACAAGTGATGTACTGCTAAGACCTAAATCTGTGGACACACCTTTCCATTTGTGGATTTCAATGGTCTAAGTGTTCGTTTGTTTAATTTATGAAAGTAATGTCCAATTACATGCTCATTTCTTAATATCTAACTCTAGCCATGCTATAAAATATTTGACGGAATTAAAGAACACTTAAAATTCGGCAGATCCCACGAATTCTGGGAAACTATTTCGTGGAAAGCACTGAGCGAGTGCAAGCATATGCCGAATTTTTCACCTGTAGCCAAGTATTACGAAGTGGATCGACGTATTTTTACAAATTTAGTAGTTGTGCCCATATCGCGCGTTTGCCAGGCACGTTGACTATTGGCCTCGAGGCCCACCACTGGAAACGCCGGCGCCACCGTCGGCGTGACGTGCTTGGCAGGATCACGTGGTCTCAGCGGCCGCGTCGGCTGCTTGTGGCGCACTGCCGCGTGCTTTGAAAACGAGTTTCAAGTCCCACATTCGCTGCGGTCTGTTCAAATTCGCAAGTTTTCTCTCATTTTCTACTCAATTGAAACCATTGTAATAGAGTGGCTGCCTTCGAAGGCGACGAACATGGGGCTCTACCGCTCGGTGCCGCAGTGCCGGGCTTACGCAATGGAGCCCAGTGTCAGCCTGCACTGGTAACCGCGGGACAAGAAACAGCGTGAAGCGTGGGTTGTAAAGCTAAGAACCGGCAAGTAGCCATCCGTTGCGAGTCTTGTGTGCAACAAGCACTTCCGCGACCAAGACTTTCATTACTGTGTCGGGCCTGCGATGTTCGGTGAGTAGCAGACTGCGCGCACTGAGACGATGGCTCGCGCGCGCTTCCCGCCGGCAAATGATGCTTATCTGCCACAGGATGGTAAAAGCGCTACCTTTTACCACGTGCGATGCCCCCTCAGAACCCTCCAATGCGACCTCTTGATCGTCGGCCCCGTGGTCAGCGTCCACAAAATCGGCTGCAGATGCGCAAGTCATTGTTTAGATACGTTGAATTAAAAAAACGCACAGGGTCCCTTATGCATTCGCTAAAAATAACTGAAAGGCGAAAGCCATCTTCTTGTTCTTGTTAGTGGATGTACTGATTCTACGCCCCCCCCCCCAAGCGTTCTGCACCTAACGCGGTTTTGCACGGCTTCCGTGACCGATCACGGAGGCAATGCAAAGCGACCATGACGTGTGAATACGTCATCATGTGACGTCACATTATGTGATGTCATAATGACGCTACATATTTTGGGGATCTGTGACGTCATGATGACGTCATATGATGACACCATGACGTGACGATTATTTTTTTGCATCACTCGTGTTGACGCCGCCGACGCGGGACGCCGACGGGCAACCTTCCCATTTGATGAGGCATGCATTGCTTCACAAGCTGAATAAATTTTGCATTGCCTCCGTGATCGGCCCACCGATTATCGGCCCACCGGCCAACCCCATGTATTTTGTTGGAGCCTCATTTATTTACGTGGGAAAGATGCCACCCTGTTGGCGTTAGACACGACACTGCTGCCAAAATTGCTGGGGTACACGCCAATTTACTATCCTGTTTTCGGCTGCTGGTTGCTGCAATACCTTCTATTTTATTCACCGCTATTTCAAGTTCATGTGGGTCCTAGTTCACAGCCGACGTTTGCAGAAGAAGTCCGGCAAACATTACTGTATTTTCTTTCTTTTCCTAGGCGTCGCATGCTACTACATGCTTGGTCTCGTAGACTGGTTCTCCTTCCACCAGCAGTCTCGACGTGGTGAAGCTTTGGTCTATGAATTTGTTGATGACAGAGAGCGGCAAGTTCACTGGAATGCAAACGGAACGATAATTAAGGAGCATTAAAAAAAGGCGTCGCATTTGCTCACGTTTTGTGTGAGCACCAAACGAAACGAATGCGCTGAATAAAGAAACAGAAGCAGCGACATTTGCCCGCTGAGAAGACCGATCAATACGCAGTGCGAGACAACTTTTCAAATGACATTGAAACGTACCCGAAATGCCGCATGCGCTGCGGTCTGTTCAAATTCGGAAGTTTTCTCTCCTTTTCTACTCAAATGAAACCCTTGTAATAGAGCGGCTGCCTCCGAAGGCGACGAACATGGCGATCTACCGCTCGGTGCCGCAGTGCTGTGCTTACGCAACGGAGCCCAGTGTCATTCTGCACCGGTAACCGCGGGACAAGGAACTGCGTGAAGCATGGGTCGTAAGGCTAAGAACCGGCAAGTAGCCATCGGCTACGAGTCTTGTGTGCAACAAGCACTTCCGCGATGAAGACGTTCGTTACTGCGTAGGGCCTGCGATGTTCGGTGAGTAGCAGACAGCGCGCATTGAGACGATCGCTCGCGCGCGCTTCCCGCCGGCAAATGATGCTTATCTGCCACAGGATGGGAAAGGCGCTACCTTTTACCACGTGAGATGCCATCGCAGAACCCTCCTGTGCGACCTCTTGATCGTCGGCCCCGTGCTCAGCATCCACAAAATCGGCTGCAGATGCGTAAGTCATTCTTTAGTTACAACCTGTAGTTGTAACGAAATTGTTTTTGAACTGCTCCGATAGCGTCCGCGCAACAATAGTTGTTTGTTTACTCACAAATTCTCATATTTTGCGGCCTAAAGTTCACAGCGCGGTGCCAAAACGCGCTCGTAGCAAAAGCGAAACCATCAGTACGAACATACATGCAGACGCTCATACATGCAGAGGCACCGTCAGTCGTCGCGAACCCGTGCGATCGCTGGCTTGAGGCTTCTTTCGGTTATGCTCCGTTTGGTTATACAGACATTCTACTCAAACGAGATATTTCACATCGTTTGCACTCAGGGAATGACTACCTTTCACGCAAGAAGCCGGTTCAGGGTTCTCCAACGCGGTGACAGCGTGAAGCGGGTGCTCGGTTTTCTGCATAGAGACAGCGACTGTAGACTGTCTTGTGCTTTCAGTTCGTCGAAAATGATTATTTTGACAGTAAAGAACACAGTTCATTTCGAAAGTACTTACAGAAATGCCCTGGAGGGCTTCCGCGAGGTGTTTTTGTAGAGCGCCGACAGCAAAACCTATGGGGAGCGCGCCGGCGGTATCCTGCCTAGCACGCAATCGAGGCGCGTCCGATAGAGGGCGACTCCGTAACTCCTCGAGGCCAATACACTGGCGCGTAAAAGGTAGCTCATGGGCCGACGTAATGTCGGCGCTCCCATTAGAGCAGAAATGCCAGTTTTATCGCTACGACGTACTACATGCTATGGTGAGATGATATCCATATCGTAAGTAGCGGTCATCGGCGTATGCGAGCAACGATTGACCATATCTTGCGTAGTCAGTGTTTGTTACATTGTGGTAATGGTGGATTGCGAGTATTGCCACCACTATTGGCGTTGCCCCGACATGACGATTACATAGGGTCTTTCTCCTAAGTAATTGAATGGATTGGCGTGGCTCTGGAGTAGAATTTTTGACTTCCAGGCAGAATGCCTCTGTTCGATTCTGGCTGGAACTGTGATTTTAATTTTTGGCGTCTTTAGGGGTTTTTCGCTCACCAACAACGCTGCCCATGCCAGCACCAGCGTTTTAGTGACACCAGCTAGCGCCTTAACGCAATCGCGTTAACATTTCAATGGTCTATTCTCGATATCCCTGGGTTGATAAAGTCTGTGAACCTCCTGTGGCCCATACCCGCATACTACGGGCCGTGTTATGTAGGTATGTGCCACACGTGACTGGTCGAAAGCATTTCACGAGATATTCGCGTCGTGGCCTGTGTATCGCGTTCGTCGTACGCGTCATGTCCTCCTGCGCGAATTTTGGTTTATATAAAGCTATGGAGACCACCGGGAGAGCGCCCAGACGTAGGCGGCTAGATAGATAGACAGACAAATAGATAGGTAGATAGAAATGGCCAAAGTGCCTTTGGTTCGAGAAGAAATGCTTCGAATTTAACAAATATGACACATGTTAGTCCGTTTATCAGCTTTAGAAGTTAAACAGTGCATTTTAAAGTTACGAGTCTGTTTTTCGCCATAAAGTAAGTTGCTTCATTGTGTTCTTTTTATTGTTTCTTTTCAATGAAAATCCTTTGACCTGCTGTTGATAATGCTGTTTTGGTTGGTATCTTCATTCTGCTCTTGTTTGCTTTACACTTTTTGATTTGGTTATGGGTGTTTCAGAGCGCTGTACATTCTGCAAAAGGTATTTCCGGAAAGCCGGAGCTATTCAATGTGCTTCTCATCTTTTCTTCTCCCAGACTCTCTCGTCGTCATGGTAACAGAAGAGTGATATAATTATTATATACATTGAACGGCGTCTGTATATCACCCATAGTATGGTCGTATTAAAAACATATTAAGAAAGGTTGCCTGTGTAGTCCACGAAAGGCAACCGTACATCAACTGCGAATTTCGTATAAAGGGTAAAAAATTGGGGAAACACGAGAGCTGAGTAACTGCTCGCAACATTTTCACGCGATAGTGTTAGAGAGCTCGTTTTGCAGAAATTCCAGTGTCGGCGTCATTGGTTCTGAGCGAAAAGTTAGTGTTGTTCGTGACCGAAAAATCGAGAAAGATGCAAACAAAATAAATAATAAAAAATGGTTCATCCCTCCGCCATAGGAATCGGAATAGCACGAAATAAAAAAGTAGAGCGTGCCCTTACAGAAGTAACTGAATGTTTACTGTCCATTGACATAAGAGAGTTTGCAGAATGTCTATTGATGTCTGGCAGCTATAGCACCGTTTAACGTGGATGCACCCACTTTGATGATTGATGGCACATCTCCACCCCGACGACTAACGTCCATGTTAAATGAATTGTTAAGACGTTTATTGACGGCGAGATTGACGGCGACGATGCACAACGACAGAGCGCAGACTCGCAGACTCTCACGAGCACGAGCACGAGGGGCGTGCTCCCCGAGAATAAGCGAAGAGGGTGACCCACTAGGAGGCGCTTGAGAGGACGACCCATTAGAGCGTTCCAATGCTTCTCTACAATTACCCCGGGTACGAAAAGGGAGCCGCCTGGCGACCTAACAGCTGGTCACTATGAGCGGGTCATGGTAGGGCTTGAGGCGCTCCACGTTGACAATGTCGCGCCCTCGACGGCGCATGTCCGAAGATGGTTCAATAGGTTCAATCAGGTAGTTGACCGGGGATGTGCGTTCGACGACACGGTAGGGGCCTTCGTATTTGGGTAGTAGTTTGGAAGAGAGGCCAGTTGCAGTGGTAGGAACCGAGAGCCATACGAGCGCTCCAGGGAGGAACGTGGGTGCAGAAGTGTTGGTGGCACTGCGAATGCTCTTCTGCCGCTCTTGATCCTGCGCAGTAAAGGTCCTGGCAAGCTCGCGACACTCCTCAGCAAGTCTGGCTGTGGCAGAAATAGGCGCACACTCCGATCGATCAGGCGTGTATGGAAGGATTGTGTCGATTGTGTGCGACCGGTGCCTGCCGTACAATAAGAAAAAGGGTGAGAAACCAGTGGTGCTTTGAGGGGCGGTATTGTAGGCGTAGGTGACGAAAGGCAGAATCGAATCCCAATCTGTGTGATCGGCGGCGACGTACATCGATAGCATGTCGCCGAGCGTGCGGTTAAAGCGTTCGGTGAGGCCATTCGTCTGCGGGTGGTAGGCAGTAGTTTTGCGGTGAACAACGTTGCACTCTTTGAGGATGGCTTCGACGACTTCCGACAGGAAGACACGGCCTCGATCGCTGAGCAGCTCCTGAGGTGGACCGTGGCGCAGCATGAACCGGTGGAGCAGGAAGGAGGTGGTGGTGGTGATATCTTTATTGCTCCCAGAACAAACAAAAAATAATAAAGAGGGGACCAGTACGAAGAAGGAAGGAGGCTACATCGCGCGCTGTAGCCGCTGGGAGGGCGGCAGTTTCGGCGTATCGCGTAGGTGGTCTACAGCGACGATGGCCCAGCGGTTACCAGCCGACGTCAGAGGAAGTGGCCCATACAAATCGATGCCAACGCGCCCAAACGGCCGGTCAGGGCAAGGTAAAGGCTGTGGACCTGCTGGTGACTGGTGCGTTGAAGCTTTGCGGCGCTGACAATCGATGCAGGAGCGAACGAACTTCTGCACGTAGCGGTACATCCCTCGCCAAAAGTACCGTTGGCGAATGCGGTGGTATTCTTTCGATACCCCAGAGTGCGCACACTGCGGGTCAGCGTGGAACAATTCGCATATGTCAGAACGGAGACTGCGGGGTATTACTAGGAGCCACTGGCGGCCGTCGGCGTTGTAATTGCGTTGGTGAAGGAGGTCGTCGCGAATGGCGAAATGATGGGCTTGACGACGCAACGCGCGAGTGGATGGTGTTGCCGATGGATCAGTGAGCAAGTCTATCAGTGAAGCGATCCACTGATCCTTGCGCTGTTCGGTAGCGATGGTCTGAATGTCGATGGAAGAAACGGCATTGTGAGACATTGAGCTGTGGGTATTGTCGTCAGGCAAGGGGGAGCGCGAGAGTGCGTCGGCTTCAGCATGCTGGCGTCCGTTGCGGTACAGCACGCGGATGTCGTAGTCCTGTAGGTGAAGTGCCCAGCGGGCGAGGCGGCCTGATGGATCCTTCAATGATGACAGCCAGCATAGTGCATGGTGGTCGGTGATGACATCAAATGGGCGACCATACAAATAAGGTCGGAACTTCGTAAGGGCCCAGATAATTGCCAGGCATTCCTTTTCGGTGACGGTGTAATTGGTCTCGGCTTTGGTAAGCGTACGACTTGCATATGCCACGACATATTCAGGGAACCCTGGCTTGCGCTGCGCAAGGACAGCGCCAAGGCCAACACCGCTGGCGTCTGTGTGTACCTCTGTAGGGGCCGTAGGGTCGTAGTGGCGTAGTATGGGAGGCGACGTCAACTAACGACGGAGCTTCGCGAAAGCTTCGTCGCACTCTGACGACCACGAATTGAGCGGCCCATTACTTCCGAGGAGCTTCGTCAGAGGCGATATGATAGTCGCGAAGTTTCGAATGAAGCGCCGAAAGTAGGAACACAGTCCTACGAAACTGCGCAGTTCCTCGACGGACGTAGGTTTGGAGAACTCGGTCACGGCCCGAAGCTTGGCTGGATCGGGGGGAATACCGTCCTTGGACACGACGTAACCGAGTATTGTCAGCTGCCGTGCTGCAAATCGGCACTTCTTTAGATTCAGTTGCAGACCGGCCTCGTTCAAACGCGTCAAAACATGCCGCAGGCGTTGAAGATGCGTGGAGAAGTCCGGAGCGAAAACAATGACGTCGTCGAGGTAGCATAAGCATGTGTGCCATTTCAGGTTGTGCAGAACGGTATCCATCATGCGCTCAAAGGTGGCGGGCGCATTACACAGCCCAAACGGCATGACGTTGAATTCGTACAAGCCGTCGGGCGTGACAAAGGCGGTCTTCGGTCGAGCGTCATCAGCCATAGGTACTTGCCAGTACCCTGAGCGCAAATCGAGAGATGAAAAGAATTCTGCGCCTTGCAGGCTGTCAATCGCGTCGTCTATTCGCGGTAGTGGATACACGTCCTTGCGAGTGATCTAGTTAAGTCGTCGGTAGTCCACACAGAACCGCACAGAACCGTCCTTCTTCGCCACAAGAACGACAGGAGACGCCCAGGGGCTGTTAGAAGGTCGAATAACATCGCGGCGAAGCATCTCGTCGACTTGCTCGTTGATTACACGGCGTCCTGTGGGAGATACGCGATATGGACGTTGCCGCAGTGGCGGCTGGGTGCCAGTGTCGATGCGATGCGTAACGGCGGACGTGCGGCCGAGAGAAGTTTGAGCGACATCGAAAAAAGAGCGAAATTCTTCCAACAGGCCCAGAAACTGGGAACGCTGGACTGGCGTAAGGTTGTCAGCAATGGAGGAACCAAATACATCAGCGGGTGATGAACCAGACGTGGAAACAGCACCGAGCGTACTGGAACTGTGGCAGTGCATTTCATCTGGTTCGTCCATAAGTTGTGCGTCTTCGAGGGGTTCCACGCTACCGAGACATTCCCCTTGCACCAACGTGACACTGTACGGGAATGGATTGATAACAAAAATAGAGGTGCTGCCCTGGGTGATTTGCACGGTCGCGAAAGGCACCAGCAAGCCTTTCCTCGTGCAAACATGGTCAGATGGCGAGAGGAGTGCAACGGTGTCGGAAAGACTTGCGCAGTAGACTGACACCGCCGTTGACGAGTTTACAGGCACCTTGGTGTCGTCTTTGACATGTACCTTGCCCGCAGCCGATGGATTGTCCGCCGGCGTCCAATCAGGGAACGGTGAGAGCTCTATTTCGGCTGGTGCGTAATGAATGACGGCGTCGTGGAGGGAGAGAAAATCCCATCCTAGGATGACGTCGTGAGAGCAGGCAGGAATTATGATCAATACGACGGCGTACAGAGCATCCTGAATAATGACGCGGGTGGTGCACACCGCTGTAGGGTGAATACTTTGGGCGCTAGCTGTACGGAGGGAGAGACCGGAAAGTGGCGTCGTCACTTTTCGCAGTAATCGGCTAAGTTTGGCGTCTATGACGGATACGGCGGCTCCAGTGTCGATAAGGGCAGATGCGCGAACACCGTCCACAAACACGTCTATCACGTTCGATGGGTTTCGCTGAGGGCTTTCGCAGTTCGATAGCGTCGCAGCCCTTGCCTCGTGGACTGTGACGACTAGTTTTCCTGGTCACGTGAGACCGGACGTGGCCGCATGCGCGACAGTGAGCGACGTCGTGGAGACGGTGACCGGCGGGTAGATGTTGCGGCGCGCGACGTCGGTGACATAGGCGGCGTGATTGTCTGGGGAGGGCTGATGCGACCCGAGGCGGCTCCATGCGATTGCAGTAGCGTGCGACGTGACCTGCGCAACCGCACGCGAAGCAGATGGGGCGGTTGTCGGAAGTGCGCCAGCGGTTCGGGGGTCCCATCCATGTCGCAGAACGGGGCGGACGAGACGGCTGCTGATATGAGGGCATTGTGGGCAGGAGTCGGGGCCTGGGCACGACGTCGACGTACGTAGGCGGCACAGCCGTGTCGAAGGCCTGGGGTCCGACGACGGCTTCGGCGTAACTTCGCGGTGCAGCCACAGGAATCGCTGGGGGCGGCTTGGCTACAGCTTGCGCGTAGAGTGGCGCATGCACTGGAGGCGGTTGGTGGTATTCAGGAATGACCTCTGCGATTCTGCTGAATCGCTCGGCGGAGAGGAGGCAGGAGGGCGGCTGGTCAACACGCTGCGGTGGAGCGAAAGCCAGTAGAGAGATCTGGCGAGCAATTTCCTCACGCACGAACGACTTGATTTCGGCGAGCAAGGTGGAGTGGTCGGAAATGGCCGACAAGCCCGCGAGATCAGCATCGCGTGATGGCGGTCGACGGGTCATCAAGCGCTGCCGGCGCAGCTCCTCGTAGCTTTGGCACAGCGTGATGACCTTTCCCACTGTGCGAGGGTTTTTGGCCAGCAGCATGGTGAAGGCATCGTCGTCGATGCCTTTCATAACATTCCTGATTCTGTCAGACTCCGGCATGCTCGCGTCGGCTTTTTTGCACAAGTCAAGGATGTCTTCAATGTAGCTCGTGAACGATTCACCGGCATGTTGTGCCCGTTCACGCAACCGCTGTTCGGCTTGCAGCTTACGGACGGCAGGGCGGCCAAACACGTCGGCGATGGCGGTCTTGAAATCGGACCACGTCGGGAAATCGGATGCATGGTTGTTGTACCACATGCCTGTCACACCCGCGAGGTAGAAAACCAAGTTGCTCAGCTTGCCTGCTTCGTCCCATTTATTGGGGACACTCACCCGTTCGTAAATCGCGAGCCAGTCCTCCACGTCGGTGCCATCCGCGCCGTTGAAGACAGGAGGGTCGCGGATGCGGGGGACACCGGCACAAGCGGTCGGAGCAGGAGGCGGCGTTTGCTGAGCGGCGTCTTGCGGCATGGTAGATGGCACGGTACGGGATCGAAGCTCCAGGGGCATCGAATGGAGACCGAAGTTGTGGTGACGGTACAGCACTCTCCACCACTTTGTTAAGACGTTTATTGACGGCGACATTGACGGCGACGACGCACAACGACAGAGCGCAGACTCGCAGACTCTCACGAGCACGAGCACGAGGGGCGTGCTCCCCGAGAATAGGCGAAGAGGGTGACCCACTAGGAGGCGCTTGAGAGGACGACCCATTAGAGCGTTCCAATGCTTCTCTACAGAATAAACAAACCCTTGTGGTAGCTGTAGTAGCTAACGGTGAAAGCGTAATCAGAGAACGAGGTGTGATAGCCAGAGACTTTGTCTGGGCAAGTTGGTGCGACATTGCAAAATATAACAGCATGAGGGACGGGACTGAAGACACAAAAACCACAGGACGAGTGCTGACTACCAACTGAGATTTATTTGATGAAAGTGCTTCCTTTATAGTGTCACATGTCACCACCAACAACACGCTGGTGGTGACAACACATGTCACCACCAAGGCGCTGTTCAGCCTACGTGGGGGCATGCGAAAATGATTTCCAAAATACTGAAATCCGAATACTGGAGACAAGTTCGACTAATTCAAGACTGACTTCGTGTCTTCAAGCTAGCAGCCAAGGATCCGTCGAAAGAAAAGCGGCTACTTCAGAATTACATGAAGATGGCCTCCCAGGTAACTGAGTTCCTGTGGCAACACGCCAGGGTATCCTGCCAAGTTCGGGAGAAGCAGAACGAGACTCTGCACAACGTTACCGTTCTGGGAAACAAGACCTCGCCTGCAAAAAGAGAAGAAGTACTGAACAAGGGACCCAAATACAGTTAGGAGCCTCGCATGCAACGACATCAACTTTTGGCTATGGTACGCACTGTGGCAGACCATGCAGCCGAGGATGACAAAGGGAGACTCGTCGGAGATGGCCGTCGCCTCACTCAAGCGCACAGTAAGTCACAAGCTTCCCAAGAAACCTCCTTTCCGGGACGTTGTTAAGTGTCTTGAAGAAAACAATCTCAGTGTTCTTCAAGCAGACAAAGATGGGGGGTTTGTGGTGATGCCTAAAGGAATGTTTCGAGAATGAATGAATGAATGAAAAACTTTATTGGTGCAAAGAAATTCTCCCGGCGAAGGTGGAGCCCTCAGTCCAGGGCCCCTGTGGCCTTTGCCATCTTGCGCGAGAGAAGGCATGGGACGCTGTGCAAAAGAACTTCAAGTGTATTTCTTTTGATCCTAAAGAGTGCAAGAAGTTGGCTGTTCGCAAACTGTCAGAGCTTCACTTGGCTGGTCTCAGGAGGGCAGTGGAAAAAGGGGGCTCGGGTTTTTTAGAAATATTTTTTACGGCGAAAACCCATAAGCCTGCTTGTCCGTTTCGTGCAATTGTGTCGGAAGGTCGTTCGTGGTTGATTAACCTCAGTCGTTTTCTCCAGCGCCAGCTTAGCGCGTTGCCCTGTGACGATCCGTTCGGAATCGGCAGTTCATCTCAGTTAGTCGAATTTATGGAGTGCGTGGAGAAGGAATCTGGCTTGACGGCCTTCTCGATCGACATAGAGGAACTATATTACTCAGTGCCGCACGCGGAACTTTTTAGTGCGGTCAGAACAAAGATTGAGGAAGTGGGGGACGTGAAATTTCAAAATAGCTCAGGCATCACTAGTGAACATTTTATGGCCTTGTTGGAATTCTATCTTCAGTCGACTGTTGTAATCTTTGAGGACAAGCATTATGTGCAAAGGAGTGGTAAATGTATTGGGTCCCCCGTCGCACCCATACTGTGCAATATATTTTTGTCGGGTATAGATTATGATGTTCAGGCTAATCTCTCTGATTCAAGAGTAGTGAACATTTTTAGGTATGCGGATGATTTCTTGGGTGTACTGAAAGATGTTCCTAATTTTGCTCTTGATGAATGTATTGATGGTGTTATCAGCACTTTTAAGTTGTACGGCAGTGGATTACGCTTTACTTTTGAGAAACCAGAGAATGGCGTCATTCAGTTTTTAGATGTTCGGTTGCATTTTCATGAAGCTCGTGTCTGCTGGATTTACAATCCGCGCTCTGCAAAAGGGTTTCTACCGTACGATAGTGCTCATTCTAAAACTATCAAAAGAGTTATCGCCATCACTTGTCTTGGCGCATCGTTAAAAATGTCGTCTACCCACCTTGTGCAATCAGGGTTTTCCTCCCAAATTACACGCCTTTCGTGTTCAGGATACCCGGAATTAACAATTACTTCCGTGTGTGAGCAGCTGTTGCAGACAATAAAACACCCTGAGGGAAGGAGAAACAAGAAAGAAAAGAAGAGGGTACAGGCAATTCCGTACCTACATAAAGTATCGCACAACATAAAAAAGTTGCATCAAGATACGGAGTCATTGTTGTTTTTTCTGTCCCTCTGAAGCTGAGCAAAGTTTGTTCCTTAGTATACAGGGTGCCTGAGTTGTGTGAGAAGAAGCACAGGAACAAGTTCACTGAATGCCAGTCTCAGGTCGTTTATGAAATCCCGCTCAGTTGCGGACGGTAATACATCGGCCAAACGGGCCGATGTTATAATAATAGGGCTCGAGAGCACAGGTTGAATGTGCAAAACAAGTCAGGGGGGCACCCGGCGGACCACTGCCGCAGGTGTGATTGTGCACCAGAGTTTCATAAAAGCAGTTTTTTAAGAGATCGAGCAACAAATTGGAGAGAGAAATAATGGAGGCGTTTCTTATCAACAAAGCTGGTGATCAATGTGTGAGCGAACCTTCCTTATTTCTCTCCAAAGACGAGATGGCCTTTTTGGAAGGCCATGTATGAACAACCTTTTAAGATTTAGGTTTTAATTAGACAGGGCTGGGTTTCATCTGTTATCATCTTCTGTATGACAGAGCACTCTCGTTTTGCGGTTGTTGGGGGGGGGGGGTCATCGTCTTTTCCAGCTGCCACGTTTTTAGTCGTGTTTTTTGTTTGTTTGTTTGTTTGTTTGTTTTAGTTGTTGGAACATCTTGCTTTTATAGCTGTGCTGATTGGGAGGAGCATGCGCAATACAGTGTTCTAACGAGATGTGTGCACTTACATGTTAAACTGTAATAATGTCTTAAAGCGTGTTTGACAATTGCCATGCGCGTTTGTATAATCTGTGGTTGCTGTTTCCGGTTATTAACTGTGCGTTGATTCAGGTTTTGTATGATATAGCCTTCATGATAGTGCTATTACTGGTTTCGTGAGTGGGGGCGTGTTGTTGGTGGTGACATGTGACACTATAAAGGAAGCACTTTCATCAAATAAATATCAGTTGGTAGTCAGCACTCGTCCTGTGGTTTTTGTGTCATCAGTCCCGTCCCTCGTGCTGTTATATTTTGCAATGTGATAGCCAGAAGAGCGTCGCATATTGGACGCAGAACTTGGTCGCCATTCCGCGGCCTGTTAAAATGTGATTGAACACCAAGCGCCAGACTAGAGGGAAACGCAAAGCGCGTCGTGCCGCCCCGGTAGCCCGGCCGTGATTTTAGGGGCGAAGCTCCTTATAGCATCACCTGGTCGGTCGTCGCTCCATCCTGCGTGCCCCCGCCGTCGTCTCTCCCGTATCATTCAATAGATGGCGCTGTCCCATAGAGATGCATGCAAACTGCAGTTGGGTGACGATATACTAGATGGCGCTGTCCCATAGAGATGTGTGCAATATGTGTGCAAAAGAAAGAAAGAAGAAAAGTAGCGGCACCCTGCACGCTAGATGGCGTGCAGTAATCAAAGTGGCGTAAACCGCGCGATAAACAAAAAGACGGTGGGCCGCCTCGCGTTGGGCGCTCACGGGAAAACGATAAATGAGGCTGTAAAGGGTGATATGGGATTTTTGAAGTGAGGGGAGCTCAGAGCAAAATGCAATTCGAAGAGAGGCTGAGGAAAATGAAGAAGAGTAGATGGGCACAGAAGGTTTTCAGGTATTTGTATAGAAAAGCGTTGACACGCAGTGGAGAAAAAGTAGGAGGCTCACCAGTAAATATACGGCTAGCAGTGCGGGCGATATGTCAACAAGGAGCATTAAGCGGAAGGTCAGAGAGGCGGAGACGATTTGTTGGATGGCAGCGATGGAAAAGAAGCCGGCTCTGAGTAACTACCGAAAGGAAAAAAAAACGAAATAAGGAGGGAAAGGTTTTAAAATAATTCAAGGGGAAGCGCTTTACTGTTTGAAACAATGTCGGGCTGCCTTAGAACGCGTATTTATAAAGCGAGATTCAGTAACGAAGAAAAACAATGTACATGCTGCGGGGGAACTAAGGAAACGATGGAACATGTACTGATTGAATGTGGCGATATTCACCCAGGTATACGTGTGGGCACGAGTCTACATGAAGCCTTGGGTTTTAGGGACAACAATGGAAAGCTGAACACGTACGCGATAGAAATAAGTAAGAGACGGTTAGAGTATTGGTGGCAGAAAAGTAGAGATAAAGTGCAAAAATAAATAATGGGGGAAAATAAGGTCATTCTGCCTTAGGAGGCAGAGAGATGGATCATGAATTTATATTTGTTTGGTATAATAACATAGATTTAATCAATGTAGATAAGGTATTCGGCCAACATGAAACAAGTTCTTTTTTTTTCTTCTTCGAGCCTGGTGGCAGACATGTCACGCCCGTTATAAAGGGGACGCTCATAGCATCCATCCATCCATCCGGCGTATCGCTTTGATTATACTGATGGGCGAAACCAGTGAACATTTCACGGTGTAATCATGATTGCTTCAGGAGCTTCGCCCAAGCTCTTCATCATTCACCCGTGGATATTCTGTAATTTTTTTCTCTGGGCGAGCGCGTGAGCGGGGAACGCGGTATTACAGCGAGGTGAGGCAGGTGCGCGTCGCAGAGCAATTTTTGGTTTCGATTAGCGGATGATATGAGCGAGGCCGACGCTTTTAAGGTCGCCACCTCGCGGTGTGTTAAGGCATTGACAAAATTGAACTTCTATTGAAAACGCGCCGAATGGGACGGACGTGTAACGTGTTGCAGGTGCTAATCGCGGAGGCCACAGTAATGACAAATTACTTTACCGCTCCCAGACGGCAACACCACCCCGCCGACCGGGAGAGTGATAGATATAAAAGGCGCGTTTGTAAAGCACCTGGAGTCTGTGACCGCGGCTCAGTGGATAGCGTGCCCGGTATGTGTTGTTGCGGACCGAGCGGTCGTGGGTTCGACGCCCGTTGACGGAACTTTTCTTCTTTGCCATCTGATCGTATAAATTTTTTCGACATTTCCGTGACGGTAATACGTGACTGAACTCTTCGTGGACCCCGGCATAAAACACTTTCGTGTCGAAACCTTCGCTTCAAGTGAGAATCGAACCTGGGCCTTCCGCGTGGCAAGCAAGTGTTCCACCAGAGAGCCACGCCATTTTCTTTCTTTATTTCACGCCTAAATGGTCCGAAATGGTCCGGACCACATATGGGCACACAAAGGTTGGCTGTGCCTGCGCGGGGGAGCTTTGGGGTTGAAGCAACGTCGAGCAGCACTCACAGTGCCGAAATGAGTAAAGCGCGACTATAAAAATACATTTTCAAGCCTGGCTCACTACCCGGGAGATGGCGCATCGCGGAAACTCGACCCCTTCCACGCATGCGCGCTGTCTTCACAGCGCGGTCTCCTCGCTCGGTTCGACCCCGCCGCCCGGTACTTCCATTAGCAGTCGGACAACATTGCGCGATGCCCTTCTTGCCTGCAACGATACGTAACAAATGCCATCGCTTCCAAAGGGACGCATAGCTGCAGAATGATACTGCTTGCTACGGGTGGGCACTGCCGCCGGCTGGCTTGCGCGCAACGTGCGTCGTAACACGTGACGAGAGAGAGAGAGTACAACTTTATTACGAGTCCAGTGCAGACGCTGAGGTTGCCCCGCGTCACCCGGCTACTCCCATGTTGGGACCGGCAGGTCTAGCCTAACGGCCCTGTTGCGGGCGCACTGGACGGCCAGGATTTGGTCCTGTAGGTTTGGACTGCGCAAAAGCATCCCACTCGGCCTTGCTGTATGTCGGGCCGAGCGACCCGCACTCCCTAAGCGCGAGACACCTGACAGCCATCGCTAGGCCCTTTGATATCACTGACCTGGTTGGTCCAGCAAGGGGTTAAACTCAGACGTGCTATCGCGCTCAATATGAGCTACATCACGCGAGCGAGTGGCCGAGTGCTCTGCAAGGTTGTACAGTTGCGCCGATTACGGCATATTTTCGAGTTATTGGGAGATAGTTTGGCTGTCCCTGCGAACGCGCATCGCGCCCACTTGCTTACTTTCACCCTCTAAGTTATCATTTTCGAAGCTGATATCACCACAGGACAAAACGAGGACGAGGATGAAAGCAAGTGGAGGCGATGCGCGCTCGCATGGACAGCCAAACTCTCTCCCGATAACTTGAAAATATGCCATGATCGGCGCGACTGTACAACCTTGCAAGCGCTCGGCCACGCGCTCGCGTGGTGTAGCTCATACTGAGCGCGATAGTACATCTAGGTTTCCTCTCCGAAGGGGAGGGCAGAAGGACCTTGATATGGCGACTGATGATGGTGATGACTGCACTGCAGATGATGCTTGTGGTCAACGAAAACCACGCTATCGAGTGGAAGGTGAAAGCTTTTTTTTTATCTCTCGAAGGTATATATTGATCCCCCTTCCAAGGCTTTCTGCACACAACGTGGTCTTGCACTGCCCCTGAAAATGGAGGCACTAGAAGCTTTCTGCTCCTCACGCTGTCAAAGGTCGGCCGGGCTCGGCCTACCTTTGACCAAGCGACAATGTCATGTGATGACGTCATCACGTAACATCACGTTATGTGAAGTCATAGTGAGAGCAATTACGGAGTCACCAAATTCGATTTCCTCATACGTCATGGTTACGGCATCGCATGATGACTTTTTGCCTCACTCGTGTTGGCGACGACGGTCACTTTTCGTGTTTGATGAGGCATCTAAGGCAAATTAGTGTATTATTAAGGCATCCGCCTTAATAATACACTAATTCGTGTCGCACTGAGTTTTCTAACGACGCACCTTCTCTATAAAAAAGAATGTCTCACATTCAGCCATGCCGCTTCACTCTGCCTTGGTCTCGAAGCTCTGCCTTGGTCTCGAAATACCTGCGGCAATGCGTAATCAGAATTTTCATGGGAAAGGGGTGGGGGTCAACTGAGTGCATTTTAACACGAAAGTGTTTTATGCCGGTGCCCACCAAGACTTCATTGGCGTATTTCCCTCACGGATATCACGCTTATAAAATGAACGCTAACGGAGGAGAAAGAAAAAAACTACAAGAAAAAGTGCCGCCACCGGGAATCGAACATATGACCTCTCGGGCCGCAACGATTAGCGCCCGGTGCACCAGCGACTAAGCTACCCAGGCACGGCACACGACAAACGCGCTTTATATCTTTCACATATTCTCTCTTAAACGGTGCACTCTGTTGGCGGGGCGGGCGGTGCCGCCGTCTGTGAGCGCTGACGTGAAGTAATGGGCATGACACTTACTAGCGCCAATAGAGAACGATACGGTGACGACGCAGTTGCAGCGTGACGTCCGAGATTGCGCGCCGGCAGGTTTCCAGCCGGCGCGCAATCTCAGGGGCCATATTTAAGGCGTCTCGTGAAGACTACTTCTGTGAAGACACGTTTCACTTTCGTGTTATACTGATTCCTATGACGGAGGGATCAGCCAAGCCATGTTTTTTGTTGCTATTCATTGCTTACTGTATTGCCTTCACTTATTAATAAATATGGTATCTATATACGTGAAATATCTTTTAGTAAATTGGACTGCTTCTGCTGGCTAGGCTGTAGAATTTTGAAAGGTGCTGTAGAACTTTTGAACTCCAGCGCATGGTGCCTACGCGTCGTGTTTGGGCTCAGATTTATTCCACATCGCTGTGGCTTAACTAGGTTTTCGCCTTCGCATTCTTAGAAACTTCTAAGCATCACCTGTAAAATTGAAAATTATTTTATTACAATTTTCCAAGCCTGCCGCGTTAAGAGAACGGCTCGCAGTGTTCTCTTCTGAAACCGCATGAGTATATTGTCACGTGGTCGTGACGTGGACGAAGGCAGAACTCAGCAAGATAAGAACGAGTCTTTTATTTGGCAAACTTGTTCCAAGAAACGAAATAGTCACTTTAGAAGCGATGCACAATGAGCACGGATTGCGGCGAACAAAGCGGCGTTCGTCGATCAACTGACAAGCGGTCAAGCGCGTCGGCCTTTATACAGGCGCTATCGAACTTTCCAGCGATATCGCTGGTGGCGGTGTTATCTCTCGACAAAGCAGGAACATTCGAGTGCGGCGCTGAATCTTAACGGAACGTTCTAAAACAATTGCGAAGCTTCTTACACATCGCGGCGCGGCCTGTGCAGCGCGTTGCCCACAGTCTTTGTGGGTCAAGCTCAACTTATGAAAAATAAGACGCCCGGCATTATGCACACCGCTCACTGATCATTCAGCAGTATTCTGTCTCTTATAGACAGGGCTTAAACATACGGGCACAGATCTCTGTGCATCGAGTTCTAGTTTAACCGTCAAACGTGAATAAAAAAATAGTCTTAGGACTTTCTGACTTGTGGTTTTCGCTCGGTGATGCAAGCAGCGACGTGAATAAATGGCTCAAAGCACGCAAAGGTCGAAGGTGTTTCGGTTCTGCCTCGAATTACAAATGAAACGGAACAGAACATCATACTTCGGTTTAATGCATAATTCGAATTGTCGTAGTTACACATCACTACAATTGGGCGCTATTGGTGAATGGATCTAAAATGAGAAATTCTCTTTTGCTCAAGTAACCTTTCTTCATTCTGAGAGATTCATTCCTCGATTTCTCTTGGAACCAGCCACATATCTCCGTCTCCGGCATTAATTTTTCCTTACAACTTTTCAACCTTACAACCTTACAACCTTACAACTTTTCTTTTTCTAAACAATTAGAATTGAAAGCGAAGCCTCGGGTTTGCCAGACGTAAAAAGTGCAGGTCTGACTTGCTAAAAGGGCAGGAAATAAGAAAGGCTGACATGATGAACGCTTTCAGGCAGGAACTACTCAACCGAAGCACATATCCTTTAAGACGAGCGCCTCTTTGCTGCATCAGCCGCATCTGAAGACAGCAGCCAGGCTATATCTCCAAAGAAAAAGAGTACGCATGCCAATATTGTATGAAAAAAGAAGCAATAATTGATTGAAGAAAAGACGCCTTGGCTTCACTCAAGTGAAGTAGACGGGAACAGCAAAATCGACATTGCCAAAAAAAAAACAGGTATTGTAGATACTCCGCAGAATTAAATACCATAAAAATAAATGTAAAAAATAAGCTCTGAGCGACTTCTAATAGATCTCTTGCGAGGTGTCGCGAAACTTTGCCGGAAAATCCATTTTCTCGCATCCTGACGTGTGCCCTGGCACGACGTCCGCGACAGCGTGGTTCCTCGTCCATTGATATTTTTCTTTTGCTCATCTTTTACAAGCTCTTCGTTCTCTTCTAGTTTCTTTTTCAGGACATGCAAGAAAAGCGTTCCGTCTTCTCGCTGCAAATATTTTCTTCAACGAACGCATTCACTAGTCGACCTCATGAAAAAAAGAGTGCAGAGAAAGGATTTCCCTGTTTCAATTTTTCGTCCCGTGGGGATTCAGAATCACTATCTCCTCCATCACGTCTTTATTTTTTTCCCCTTTTTGCTGTCCTCTGCTTTCTGGCACTGAAAGGTGCCCCTACAGTGAAACCTCTCCGCGAAGTCCTCTCCATGTTTTTGCGCTGTTTTTCTTCCTGTCGTCTTCAATCACCGACCAGCGAAATCTGCCTTGCATATCGATATTGTCCTGAAAGGGTTCTTTGCCTGAAGTGTGCACACAGCCCGTTCGATCGAGTCGCAAAAGTGGGCGGACGGCTTCGTGGTTGAGTAAGCTTTTTTCATGTTACCTTCGTATTATTGCTCAAAATGAACGTGAAAGCTAACTGCGAAAAGAACGGCATACTATGCAGACTAATCCATGCCTCCACCTTGTTTGTTGATTGACTGTCTACTACGGTTCCCCTAGCAGAACTGTTTCTACAGATATTTGTCTGATGAAAATCGAAAGCCTTTTTTCGTTATTCGGAGCGCTGTGGTTGTCGGCCATGAAAATAACTCTTAACCATTTAGCGCCATCATCAGAAACAACAGTCTCGCATACTTGTAACAATTGTAGCATCTTCCGCTATTGTGAGAAAACAAAACGACGACTGTCAAGTTCTCTTGCAGAGTAGGTAAATGTAAGTGCTAATATAGGGTGTTGTACGCTGAGGATTGCTTTTTGTTAATCTTATTGATTTAAACAGTGTGCTGGGCCAACTGGTTTAGGTTTACGTCGAGACGTAGCGCGAAAAAAACTGGACACAGAGAAGACACGGGGCAAGCGCTGACTGGTAACTCAATCTTGTCAATATTATGTGTAGGCTGGGATAGCATAGCGTGCTTTGTGATGTGTGTGATTACAACGCTGCCAAAGTCGTACTTGTAGAAAATACCGCGGATGAAGGGAGTCTGTATTATATTTAACATAATTTTGTGCGAGTACGTACAAAGAGCATCTTGGCAAACACAATATCGCTTACAAAGGAAGCAACGAAAAGCATAGCAATATCTAAGTTGCTTTGCTAAGTGCAGAAGCCGGGATGCCTGATTTTGTGTATGCCATCTTGTTGCGGTTATTTATTTGTGAATGGAATATTTTTAACTTACAAGCGTAGTCTATACGGAAGCACATTAATTGATAAATAGTTGTATCAATAGTTTTTTTTCATATGATTGAAAATTTACTTGAAAGACGGCATTCATAAGTAAGGCTGGTGTATTAAGAAGATAATAATGATCACTTGAGCTGATACAAAGCTATTTTAGGGGCGAAGCTCCTTAAGGCGGCACCCGTTCGTCCCTCGTAGTCGTCGTCGTCGTAGTAGTAGTAGTAGTAGTAGTAGTCGTAGTCCGTAACAAGTCTTACGCTTTGACCTCCAAGGTGGTGCCGGTGGGAGATTTTTCCTGTGCGTTGTTGAACAATAAAAAATTCGCAGAGTGCGCGTTAACTAAACGCCGAATTCTTCTGTCTCTCATTCCCCATTAGCAGCCATTGGCATGTTCCAGTAGGAAACGTTAGTAGAAGTAGAAGTGTAAGTGTTAGCTAAAAGCCGACTTCTTCTGTCTCTCATTCTCATTAGTAGCCATTGTTTACCTCCAAGGTAGTGCCTGGTGAGATTTCTCCTGTGCGTGATTAAACAACAAAAATTTTGTTCAAAACGCCGTTGATTGATGAAATAAACCAACGAAAGACGCCAGATGTTTTCTAAAAGCAAAACGAAAGAAAGCCAGATGTTTCTAAAGCAAAACGAAAAGGCGCCAGCTGCTTAACAAAAGACGCCAGATATTTTCTAAAGCAATGGTTTTCTAAACAATGAAAATTCACAGCGTACATTAAAATTAAAGTGAGCTGCAAGTCGTCATAACTCATCGAACCTTTAGTATAAACGCGCCCGATCTCACGTCGGTGATGATGTACTGGGCAGAATTCACGGAAGATTCACGGTTTACCGATGAACCTCCGCAGCTTCGCCCACTCATCATCATTCACTCCGTGGATATGCTGTGATTTTTTTTTTGTTTTTTTTTGGTTTGGTTTGGTTTGCTTTATTCAAGGCAAAATTGAACAATGTTGCCTTGGGGGACACGACTAAAGGCTAAGTAAATGCCTGACTGGGTCGTGCCACCCTGGCAGCAAAGCAGAAACATACAGTATGCACAGTACGCAGAAAATTCTTACACGGGTACCATAGTGGAACAGAACTACCAGAAGTATGACTAAAAGCATTGAAATATAAACAGAGTCCTTATTCGAGTGGTGGCAAATACAAACTAATGCATGTTTTTTATCAAATAAATTAACAAGAAACTTCTTGACTAGGGTTTCGAGTTGCTCTACAAGACAAATTAGAATATAACAAACAAACAACAGGCGAAGGGACAATAATGAACAAGGTGCATCGAGTACAAAACATCAATGAATAACAAATTTTAAAAATCGAGAAAAGCATCACTTTGTTCAACTAGAAACTCTTTTGTTATTTTTTTAAATGCTCTAGCTGAAGTTCTATCTTCCAGTAAATGTAGTATAGTTGGGTGTTTGTTTAATATGTCTGGAATTTGTGAAGCTAATCGTTGGTCACCGTAGTTCGTTCGTGATCTATATTTGTATATTAAGCTCTTTCTCAGCTCGTATGGTGTTTGTTTCACATAATATGTTTCCAAGAATAGTGATGCATTTAGTCTATACTGGTGTAATATCTCTAGACAAAGCTTATGTCTGTATAACAGTTTTATAGGCAGTACTTTGTACATTTTAAAATATGGTCGAGCGCTTTCGCAAAGGGGAGTGTTAGATATTGCACGTATAGCACGTTTTTGTAATATCAACAGAGAATTAAGGTTTGTGGCGGTCGTTGTGAGCCACACCAAGGAGCAGTATGTTAGTCGTGAATGTACTAGAGCGTAGTAAATCTGTAGCTTGACATTTGTTGGGACGTAGTATCTCAGTCTATTTAAAATGCCGATTCTCCTGGAAAGATCTTTTTTTATCGCGTCAATGTGTGGAGACCAAGAAAGTTGTTCTTGGAATAGAACTCCTAGAAATTTTATCGTTTTTGTGCGCTGAATCTCGGTGCTCTGGAAGTAAATTGGAGTGCATGGTATATGAGTTACTCCTTTAGGCTTGAAAAACATGTACTTTGTTTTAGCAATATTCAGTTGAAGTTTATTTGCGTTTAACCATAAATTTAGCTTTTCAATAAAACAACCAACGATTTTCTATTCAAAAGGCCCTTTTTAAATCTCCTATTGCAGCCGCGACTGGAGACAATAGTAGGAAAAAAGGTAGCGCTGCAAAGTTGAGGACACGTGTTTTGATGCGCGTGTTAAAGTTAATGCACATGTTTTACTGCATAGAAAGCACCGCTGCTTGGCTCATGCGTGGTTTGCCTACAGGGCCCTTGCCTTCGTACGTTACGCCTCCCCCTCCTCTCCCCTTCTTTTTTTGATGTTCTCGTTTCATTAAATTCAGTTGTTAGATGCGCTTCGTCTGTGTAGTCCGTGTGTTGTCTTGTCCTCAACTTTGCAGCGCTACCTTTTTTCCTACGTATGTTCCAACTAGCCCCCACACAAGTTGTTCTGGAGACAATAAAGCGGAGTGGCGTTTCAATAAACATACGCACAAAACTGAAAAATGCGCCACACCGACTATCTGAAAATTATCCTGATATCTTCATCGTGTCACAGTATGCGCGAGTAGTGATCACCAAGAAAAGATGTTTTCGCTACAGTGCCTGCACGTCGTTCACATGTCTTGTTGCATTATTATGCTACCTCAACGAGTTCCAGAGCCGCACATAAGGATAATTCCTTCATCGATTACTACTTCATGCCTTTCACGTATGCGCAACATGGAGCATAGAATTACTGCATGGAAGGCAACCAAGGCAGGAGAGGGGATGACAAAAGAAATAGAAAAAAAAGAAAGCACAATGAGATGATTTTGCCATCCCTACGCAGTTATATGACAATTCGAAAAAAGTAGATCGGGGAACTTTTACGTTATTTTCATTTTTCCAGGGCTTCCTGTACTTTCTTTTTATATACAGTCTTTATTTGGTAAATATATTACGGCATAATATTCGTTACGTTGGAAATATTCGTTACCGCGCTGCAGGCGGCGGAAAATGGCACTGGCATTAAATTATATAATATATACGCGTCTTTAATCCTGAAACGGCAAAAATTTTTCATCTACGTTTAATGAAAACAAGAGCCTGCGTACTAGCAAATTGCAAGTCGTTGAAAATAAAAAAAATTACACCATTTCCCGCTAAAGGGGACCATGAGGCGATGCGAAGCCGGAGCACTTGCACGATCGCGTTCCGTTGGCGTTCGTTGGGCATGCTACCGACCTCGCGTCGTGGAACGCGAATAGGAACGCTACGCGCGTCTTGTCTTAACTCTATACTCACGGACAACTTTTCTTGGCAATGAAGCAAAGGCTTCAGAGCCACAATGCACGTATCCTACCGCTAATGAATGTAGTCCCACAATTGCGTCCGTATTTTCAGCGTGAGATATATAAAATACGCCTCCATTTTCTACATGTAGCTTTTTGAGACAGAACGCAGCGCACACAGGCTAGATATTTGTATTTCTTTTACTTTATACGTTGTCACTTTGCATTTTTGCGTGTGTGAAAATGTCGCGCCTTTTACCCGTACCTTAGACGCTAAGCAGCGTTTGCGTCGAAAAGCAACGCTAGCCATCACTTTCCACGGCGTTACGAGACGCGCGCCAAACCGGACTACTTCGCGTAGCAGTACATGTGCAGACGCTCCGCCCCCGTAGCTTTCCCTTCATTGCCAAGAAAAGTTGTCCGCGAGTATAGCCTGGCCGTTAATTCTCACACGGCGAAGGGGGAACGCGGTCGACAGGCGTGCGAGAGGGGGGCAGTGTAGGAGAGGAGAGAGAGGGGGAGGGGACGCGCATGCGCCGCGTTGCGCAGGAGAGAATTTTGGCATGTCTAGCCCGCGTTTCAGAGGAAGAGTGGAAAGGGGGATGGGAGAGGGGAAGTGGAGGGGGAGGGCAAGGGAGTGGGGAGAGGGTAAGTGGAGAGGGGGAAAGAGGGGAGTGGGAGGGGAGATGGGAAGTGGAGAGGGGGTGATAGAGGGGGATGGGAGAGGGTGAGTGGAGAGGGTATGCGCATGCGCCGTAAGGGTGGTCACGCCGCACACCACCACCACCACCATAGAGTTTCCTAAAATGACCTAGAGGGAACTCTGGCGCTGCGATCGTTCAGCCACCATGGGAATGATGGGTAGTACACGGATTTGCCTAGTCTTCGTGCTTGCGGGCTTCGAACGCACTTGTGACTTTGTTTATTGCTATGTTTTGGTTTTCTTTCGGATAAAAGAATGGATCGTTGTGAACTTCGTGACCAGATTTGAATCAGTGAGCCTAAAGAAGTTAAAGTGGTGAAGTGAAACTGCTGATTTTTGCTGAACTTCGTTTTGCGACAAAGCGGATGCAGCCGACGCGGAGCCAAACGGAGCCGAAAGAACGAAGTTTAGACAAATCCGTGTACTACCCATGATTCCCATGCTGGCTGAAGCGCGATGCATTGCAGCTCCCATAGACACTAGCGCCAGAGTTCCCTCTAGTAAGTATTGTAGGAAACTCTATGACCACCACCACCGGATTGAACTCCGCCATAAGATACTTCGCATCTAAAAAACAACGATGGCATGCCACTGGCGCGCACCTGCTATCGAGAATGGCCGCAAATGATACGGCACCTCAAGTCATCACTCATTCCTTCCATTGCTTGTTTGAACGATTCGAAGAGCAGTTCGCCTAAGTCACGTGCATTGGAAAGCACTCTCCGCCCTATGCTTACGAACCACGCCAGTCTCAATAAACATGTCCGTGTCAATAGAATGGAACATGTCCCAAAAGTTAATCACGTGGGCGTGGTGAATAGAGAGTCAACACATCGGAAAACCATTTAGAGCGCGGCACGGCCTGGGCACTCAAACGCGGACCAGGCTATTGACCCGCCCTCATGTTTCTTTCATTAAGTAAACACTATATCCACGGTCTGAGCGTGAGCTGTTGGCTCCACGGGTCTCTTTTCGAACTTTGACTTCCCAATGACAGCCAAATGAAACATACAGCGCTTCGTAGTCTCATCCTTTTGTCAGTGTGTTCTTGCACGTACTGTGCTTTTTGATAAGATGCAGGCACCCTTTGTAGTATTCAAAGCATTTGAATGATTGATAGCGACACATGTCGCAGTAACACATTTCGCACTATAGAACGCATATGCTTAAGGTACGATACTATACAATTTCCTTTGAGAAATTTTTAGTATTGAGTACGCCCCACGAAAAAGTTGTGTTTTGTGTGTGTGTGTGTGTGTGTGTGTGTGTGTGTGTGTTTTTCAGAACACACACGCGCACATATCAAAATTTGAACAGATCTCACTTCATGACTGTGAACATTTGCTGACAAACTGCAGTCACAAGGAAATGTGCCGGCATGTTGTTGCACGGAGTGATGCAAAGAGCGTCCACTCTGAACAAATGTGCGCAGTGCGTATGCTATAGGTACACTAAACATGAACTACACTGTAATCTAACGTAACGAAAGACGCTGTTGTATACGTTTCGATATTGATAGCAGAGCGTACGTCACCCGCTTAATCCAACAAGAGGGGGCTCTATACAATCGGCAACAAAGCATTCGGAAAATATCGAATAATAATAATAACATCTGGGGTTTAACGTCCCAAAACCACGATATGATTATGAGAGACGCCGTAGTGGAGGGCTCTGGAAATTTCGGCCACCTGGGGTTCTTTAACGCGCACCTAAATCTAAGTACACGGGCCTCAAACATTTTCGCCTCCATCGAAAATGCAGCCGCCGCGGCCGGGATTCGATCCCGCGAACTTCGGGTCAGCAGTCGAGCGCCATATCCACTAGACCACCGTGGCGGGGCCCGGAAAATATCGAATACATGGGAGCGCATTCTATTGATGCGTAACGTGAGGGTAACCTAATCTTTTGAAAACGAATGCCTCGCGGAACCAAGCAATAAAAGTATCGTATGTGAATGCGCTGTTTTCGTACCACTAGTTCTCTTACCGTCACCTGAATTGCACCTGTTGCAGGTACATGAAGTAGTGTTACAATGGTCTATACTTACCCGCGCCTTTTATTTATATATTTCGTTGGCTGACATTCATCCACTAACAGTGCTCAAGATGATCAAGGACACCCCAAAGCCGAAGAAATAATTTTTTCGGAGAGTCTTTAAGCAGTTCCGATCTACATAAAGACGAAAAAAAGGAAACTGGAAAGAACGACACTAAGCGTTTGGGGTGTGCAAACGCATGTATGCTCAACAGAGAGCCTAGAGTGCTACGAAAGCTGAGATGATAGTGGGGCATTGCGAGAACCACTTAGGCCCCCAGAAGCTCCTGCCGTCCATGTAATGCGAACTAGAGTGCGCTGATGTTCGGGGATGGACGTGGTGTGTAAACATGGACAGCGTCATCGTCCTCCTATTCTTTCACCGAGAGAGCTTGGACAGAGTGTCCGCCCGAAGAGCGCTGAACGTTGTCGCTTGCGAAGTCGGCTCTTGTCAAAACGATATCACATACCTTCATTTCGCGAACAGCCTGGTCACTTAGAGAGTCGCCATGTTTGTACTGCTCGGGCTTTTCCGTGTGGGTTCTCGTATAGACGACGTCGGGCAGGATGTATTCAGTTTCGTGCTTATATTAAGGCGGTAGCGTCAAGGAGTCAGATGTGCGATGGGCGTAGCTGATCGGACACCGCTGACTTGTGAGAAAGCATATCTATACATCGGCCAAACACGCCGATGTATTAATGATCGCCTCGCTGACCATAACGGCGCGTAAAAAAATGAAACGTCTACTGTCATGCCACATGATTGCAAAACCTCCGGGGAAAAGAAGAAGATGTGGCAATCGAAGGTGAGAAAATCAACGGTCTCCAATAGGAGAAAAGACAAGACAGCTCTTGAACTGCTCGCGGCATTACATGCAGAATGACGTGGAAATAATTGCATAAGCGCCCTCTCGGTTAATATTTAGAAATATTTAAAGTGTTTTTTTCCAGATTTAGTGCGTTGAGACATGCTATAGCGCCCGTTTGTTCTTTATACATCCTTCTAATGCGCATATGGGTACCCTCCACTCCAGCTTTGCCCTCTTTGTGCTATATAGTCACTCGACTTCCATATGAATAAACAATTGAGGCGAAAACGCCTGAAGCCCGTGTACTTAGATTTAGGTGCACGCGAAAGGACACCAGGTGGTCGAAATTTCCGGAGCCCTTTGCTACGGCGTCCCCAACAATCATGTTGTGGCTTTGGTACGCAAAACTCCAACAATTGTTATTGCGATATTGCCACGCGCACTTCTTTTGTTATTTTTATGTAACTACAGTGAAACCTCGGTGATACGATCACAGCTCATACGAATTTCGGGGTGATACGAATATTTCGTTGGTCCCGGCCAAGGCCCATTAGCCTGCAATGTAATGTCGTACGGCTGTTGCGAACCGATTTTTCACCCAGCGACGTTTCATACGAACGCTCGCTACCACCCAGGTACGAAGAGGTGCTGTACGCGCTGTCGCGGAAGACGCGCCAATCACGCGAGAGCGCTCGAACGCAAGCGCGAACATGCGCGACGCACTGCCAAATCGTGAGAATCATGGTGTAAGAAAAACACTTTTCTTGCGGCCAGAATAAACCTTCAGAGACTCGTCACGGCCTCCGAATATCGCGGGTTAGAACGCACCTGCTTCATTAATTAAATGCGCACTTTCGGGCCGTATACTTACGAGTGTTGGTATGATGGCCGACATCTAAAAACTTAACTGACAATCATTCAGGATTCTTCATGACGTTGCCACAGCCCTGACAAACAATAAATGAAAATGTACGCCAGCTCTCTTTTGCCGCATGCCAATTTTCCATGCTTTCTGGTGATACGAATTTCGGATGATACGAATATTTTTGGTGGTCCCGTGAGATTCGTATCACCGAGGTTTCACTGTAGTCCCTTGCACACGTAGACGCTTCCTTGCGCAAGCTGCGCCCTAATGTCTGGGAACCTTCTAGATTATGTTAGAATCTTCTTATAGGCTTGAGCGCGAAAACGCGAACAGCTGAGATTATTCTGGAACTAACGCGGGAACCAGAGATAAGGCTCGAATGTTCGATGCCACATGTATAAAAGCCGACGCGCCTTGCTGCAGATCAATTTCTTAAACAGCCGACGCTCTGTTCACCGCTATCAGTGTACAGAGTATTGCTGCAGTTTGACTGCGTTTCCCGGCCACAAGTTCGGCCAAATAAAGAGTTTAGTCTAATACGCCGACTGCTGCATTCGTCCACGTCACGACCCCCTGACAATATGAATAAACAGTTGCAAGTGTGCGCATGTGTCGTCTCTCTCCCTTGCGTGCTGTCATATTTGCACTTCGTATTTCTTTGAAACTCTATTGTAAAGAAGACGGCACATAAAAAAAATGATGGAATCAGAAAACTTTCTTTTTCTAATAGGCAGCGCACAAAAGGGCAACGAATACGTACACAAAAAAGACGGAAACACAAGCGCTGTACAGCAAATGGGGATTTATTGTCGAAAGACCCGGCTTATGTATGTGAAAACGCGCATGCGCTCTCACAGCAGTGGTACGATGAGGACCGAAAAAACCCGAGGAAACCGCACAAATAAAGGCACAACAAAAACAACAGAAAACAAAAAACAAAAGAAAAAGAACACGTGGTTCTGATAAAAAATTTTGCCACACAGTATGTGGTTACATACCAAGGTATCGGCGCGCTTTTTCAGAGAAGGAGGAAAAAACTTTATTAGAGGTATATACAGGGAGTAAGCGCGAGGTGGCCCGGAGGGGGCCACCCCTCACAAGCACTAGGTGGGCTCCTCATTACAGGAGCCCATTGGCGATCGCCGCGACTCGAGCTCGGTCGACCAGGGCCTTCTGGCTCGCCAGGTCGGAGCAGCCGAGCAGGGCTGCCTCCCAGTCCTCCCGGGTGGGGTGTGGTTTTGGGGCGAGGTTCGGGGTTGACTGGCATGCCCACACCATGTGGTAGACGTCCGAAGACTTCTCCTCACAGTATGGGCATTTTCCTGTACAGGCCGGATCAAAATGTTTTAAAACTGCCGGGCACAGCAGCGTTTTGGTGTAAAGGCGGAGGAGTGTGCGTTCCTCCACCTTTGTAAGGCCCTTACAGGGTTTAGGATAAATTGCGTGGCCGAATTGATAGAACTCAGTAATTTCTCGATACGTTAAGGCCGGATTGGGTTCGGGATCCATTTCGGAAGGGTCTGAAGGCTTTGCCCGGAGAGTGAGCGCGCGGGCAGCGGCGTCTGCCGTTTCGTTGCCTTCGAGGCCCATATGAGCTGGAGCCCATATGATCATCCGGGACGCGGGGGCCCCGATGTAATTGCTATCTTGCAGGATGCGATACGCAAGGTGAGGAGCGTACCCCTGTTCAATATTTCTGCAGGCCCCTCTCGAGACGGTAATGACGACGCGCGAGTCCTGGTCTGCGGCAGCTAGCGCGATGGCGACCTCCTCCGCATGTGTTATATTTTGTGCCCTGAATGTTAGGCCGTTCACTGCGACGTTTTGGTGGACGACTGCAGCCGTGTACCAACCCCCATGGTGAGGACCGGAGGCGTCCACGTAAAAGATACCGTGTTTGTTCCCATAGTGGCGAGCCAGTGCCTCCGCCCGCGCAAGGCGCCTGCCACTGTGGTCGTCACGTGTCATGTTGGCCGGAAGAGGGCGCACGTGCAGGGCGTATCTCCAGACTTCTGGGATGCGTACGCGCTCTTCCGTCAATGTTGGGTGGTGGATGTGTAGTCGGGCTAATAGGCGGCGTCCCGACGTCGTTTTTGAAAGTCTTGTGTATTGGTTGGTCAAGTGTGCCTCCCGCAGCTCTGCGAAAGTGTTGACCATCCCCAGGCCCATAAGGCGCTGGTTGGACGTGGTTATCGGGAGATCGAGGGCACGCTTGTACATCTTCCTGAGAATCACCTCAAGGGCGTTCTCATTAAACTTGCGCAGGTGGAGGTAAGGAGCCGAGTAGAGGACTCGACTGGTCACGAATGCATGCGCCAGCCGCAAGGCGTCTTTGCAACGTAACCCCCCGCGTTTGTTGGAAACCCGGCGGACCATCCGGCCCACCTGGTCCCCCACCTTACGCAATTTGGCCAATGTTGTGTCTGCTCTGCGATGTTTGTGTATAAACAGACCCAGTACTCTGATCTCATCGTGTTCTGGGACGGGTCCGCTTTTTAAGGACAATTCAATTTTGGTAGTGCACTTTGGCGAGGGGCGGATGTGCACAAATTCCGATTTAGTCGGGGAGCATTGAAGGCCGCAGCGGCGGGCGTAGGCGTCCACGATCTCCGCCGCTTGCTGCAGGTTGGCTTCAATATCTCCTACCGATCCGTGTTTAGCCCAGATGGTAATGTCGTCAGCATACAGCGCGTGCTGTATCCCTTCAACATTCTCCAGCTGAGCCGGGAGTTTCATCATTGCCAGATTGAATAGTAGGGGTGAGAGTACCGCGCCCTGCGGGGTACCTCTCGTGCCTAATTGATAGGGGCCGTGTTCTTCATCTTGTATCCGGATATACGACTGCCGGTCAGAGAGAAATTGCCTAATGTACTGAAACGTGTTGTGTCCACAGTTTGTTTGGGAGAGGTGCGTCAGAATTATGTCATGTGTGACATTGTCGAAAGCCCCCTTCAAATCGAGGGCGAGTACCACCTTGTCATTGAGGGGGTATTCAACGGGATTTAGAATTTCGCGGTGTAATTGAAGCAGGACATCCTGCGCGGACCGGTGCGGGCGGAACCCGAACATGGTGTCTGAGAATACGTTTTGGTTTTCCAAAAACTCGGACAGCCGATCTCGCACCATAGTCTCCATCAGCTTTCCCGCACAAGAAGTGAGGGAGATGGGGCGGAGGTTGTCCGTGTTTATGGCTTTTCCGGCTTTGGGAATGAAAGTGACCAAGGCGGTCTTCCATTCGATTGGGAGGGGTGTCGCACCAAGCCAGATTGAGTTTATGTATGCGAGGAGTGCGTCGTAGGCCGGGTCGGGAAGGTTGGCAAGTAATTTTACTGTTACTTGGTCTCGCCCCGGCGCCGTTCCTCGCTTCATTTTAGTCAGGGCCGCCTTTAGGTCATGGAGCCGGAACGGTTGATCCAGCTCCGCGTTCTCGGAACCTGCATACGAGTACGCTAGCCCTCGGGGGTCATGTTGGACACAGAGGTATTGATCCCGTAGTTTGCTTGCTAATTTTGAGGTGTCTCCGTCGAAGCTATGGATAGCCCGTTGGAGATGTTTTTGTGTCTCGGCTCTGGTTTGGGTCGGATCGATCAAGGCGCGAAAGAGACGCCAAGTGCTCCGGCTGGACATTTGTCTAGCAGCCGTGTTGCATCGGTTCACCCAATTCGAGTCGGCGAGCTGGGCCGCGTACTCAGCCGCTCGTTGGGTGAGCTCGGCAATGCGAATTTTGAGCTTCCGATTGTGTTTTTGGCGGCGCCATCTGCGGACGAGGCTGTGCCGCGCTTCCCAGAGGTGCAGGAGGTGGTTGTCCACCCCCGGCAGGACCTCCGAGAGTTGAACTTGAGTTTCCGTCGAACGAAGGTGTGTAACCAATTCTTGTGACCACGCGTGGTAACCTGTTTCGTGGATAGGGGCCGAATTAGTGTAGTTTTTACGGAACTTTGTCCAGTCTGGTATGCGGGTTTGGGCGTGGGGTTTTGCCAATGGTTTGCTTGTGACTGTGGTGTTGAGTATGCAGTGGTCACTGCCGAGGGTTTCCTCAGTGTTGGCCCATTCTGCGTGTCTAATGTTTTTGGTGAAGGTAAGGTCCGGACACGTGTCCCGAGTCACGGAGTTACCCAACCGCGTTGGATATGCAGGGTCAGTGTGAAGAGTGAGGCCCAGCATGGACGCAAGTTCCGCTAGCTTGCGCCCGCGCTTCTATTCACGCACGTACCCCCAGAGTGTGCTGTGAGCGTTGAAATCACCCACAATCACCAGGGGGTCCCTGCCCGCAGCCTTCAGGGCGCGACTGAAGAGGGCTGCGAAAGTTACGTTTTTAAGCTTGGGAGAACAATAGATGTTGAGTATATGTAATGGTGCATTTTGTTTCTTAAACGGAAGGAGGGTGACCATCACATAGGAATATTCAGTATTGAGTTCCAAATCAACTTGGTTGGCTGTATAATTTTTGTGCACGAATATACAGGAAGAGGGGTCTTGCTGGAACGTGACATAATTTGTAAGGCTAGCGCCGCTCCCTGGCTCCTGGAGGGCAAGCACTGCGGGAAGTGAAGTGAGTTTTGAGAGGAAAAGCCGGAGGTGAGCCCGCTTGGCGCGGGAACGGAATCCCCGGCAGTTCCATTGTGTAATTTGTATGGGGGTGGCCGAATTGTTACGGGTAGAGTGGCTAATTTGAGGGCTGCCCGCCATGGTCATTGAAGTGAAAGAGTGGTTGTAGGGACGCAGCTGCGGAGCCAGCACTCGCGGGGAGGGGGGCATCCTCAATTCCGGAGAGCGAGCAGCTGTCTTCGTCTTCTACTTCAGTTTCTATGGCGCGACGCGACGTTTTGGGATAGCGGCCGGACACGTCTTTGATGAGACCGCCGGTTCGTCGGACGCTACGCGACGATTGTGCGATGTGCTGTGCGACGATAGTAGGAATATTTTCGGTCATTTTGGCGATAGCGGAGGCGATTGCCGCGGAAATTTGATTTTCTAAGGCATTTAGGCGGGCGTCCATGCGGGCCTCTAGACGGGCCTCATGTGCAGCTTCCGCGCTCAATACTGCTCTGGGTGCCACGGGCTCACTCTCCATAGCCTTGGTTGCGGGGGGCGAGGGGGGAGTGGTAGGCTGTTTTGATTGCGATTCTAGAAGCGCAATTTTTTTTAGTAGCATCTCAATTTGACCTTCGAGAGCTGCTATCTTAGTTTGCTCGGCATTGCGTGCCGCAGGGGGGGAGGAGGGGGCGGCCTTGCTCGTGCCGCTCACCTGCGTTCCATGTTTTCCAGCGTTGGCCCAGGCCCTGGCCTCCCCGCGTGGTGGCGTCGTCGACAGTTTTCCTGTGCCGCCGTGTGGTGGCTGCGTCGGTGGTCGCTTGCCGACTTCTGCTGATGACGCCGGCTTCTCGGTGTTGCTGTCGTCCCTGCTCGGTGACTCACCGGGGGAGCCAAGATGGCGGCCCTTCTTCTTGGCTGCCGACTTCTTTTTTGCCCCGCCCTTCGGGGCGAGCATCTTGTGTGTGCGGAATTTTGCCGCACATTCCCGCGAGTTTGTTGCGTGTCCACCGCCACATACCGAGCATCGCGGAACACATTCGTGAGGGGCCCGCACCCCCTCCACAAGCGGGGCTTGTTGACCGCAGAGGCCGCACGTGTTGGGCTGCGTGTTGGGACAGGCATCCGCTCGGTGGCCAACGACCCCACACAGGCCGCAGGCTGGAATTGTCCGGTAGTATTTTCGCACTGGGATGAGCATGTTCTCATAGTGCACGAAACGCGGTTTCACCTTCCCGGCAAAGGTGACCCGAGCTTTGTTAGAGGAGCCGAATTTCCTCACCTCGACGATGGTGCCTTCTCTCCATTGCACCTGCTCTCGAAGTGATTCAGTGGTGTCCGAGTTGCTGACGACGATGACGCCGTGGCACACATCGCCTCCGTCTTGTCGAAGGTATCCGTGGAGTGGAATCGCCCCATGCTCGGTATTGACAGAAAACTCCCCGAGGAGCCGATCTGCCGCCGCCGGGTTCGGGGTGTGGATCAATACGATGTTTTGGTCACGGGACGGCAGAACCGTGACACACTTTGCCAGCTCAGGCCCGAGGTAGGCCGTAAAGGCGGCTCCGTAGCGGTTCTCCGAAAAGGCTTGGTGCAGCGAGATATGTTCGCGTGGCTTGAGCACGACCACGAAGTCGTCCGGGCCCGGTCTTGGAAATGGGCGAGGCTTCCAGTTGGTAATAGCCTTGCCTTTGCTTCCCGCAGCGCGCGATGCAGGAGGCTGCGTCTTGCCGGCCGGTGTGCCGGAGGCCGGGATGGCGTTGGGCGCCGCTGTCTTGGCTTGAGCGAACGCGCGACGCGCGACCGCTTCATTCAGGGATTGGTGCCGAAAATGCGGAACAGTGGAATTTTCGTCTTGACATGTTGAAATTGTTGTCCAGGCCATGCCTTCGGGGTCGTAACCCCTCAGGAAAGACGCGGGGGCCGTCATGTTACTTCGGGAGGCCGGTTCCACGCCGTCGGCGTTCCACGCCGCCGGGCTCCGGCGTCGCCGTTAGGCGTAACGGCGTCGCCCCCGTGATCAGGTGTATTTCGGCCGCAAAATCTTTAAAAGTGGGCCCACCTGGTGAAACTTGGTTTCAACGTGGTCCAGATGGTTTGCTGCGTCGATTGACGCCAGTCTTGTCGGAGTGCAGAGGATTGAACCGTGGCCCCAGCCGAAAATCGACGGAGCCGATACGCCACACCTCTTGCTCCGTCGCGCGCTCGCAGCGTCCCCCTTTTCAGAGAAGGCAACCGAGGGGCAACTGATACATTTATCTTTCCATTTGTCAATTTCTATGGCCTCGATTACCTCTCTGGTTTCCTTCTTGCGTTCCTTGCGCACAATCTCCGTACCTGTTAAAGTGGGAGCACATCCACAATCCCTGCAATGGAAGGCCAAATGCCAAGAATCTTTTGCTGCAAAGTGGCGTTTGTGTTCCGTTAGCCGTGTGTTTATGCACCTGCCCGTCTGACCAATGTAAACCTTGTTACAGGTCAGAGGCATCTTGTAGGTCACCTCTTCTGTGCATGCGACGTAGGGGTTGCGGTGCTTGATTTCACACGATTGCGTATACCTCTTAGCGCCATTTACCTTTTTGCGCAGGCCCGACAATCGCAGTGGTGCCGAGAACACAACGTCGACATCGGCTTTCCGGCCTATCTTTCGCAGATTGTGCGAACTGGTCTGCACATAAGGGACCACCACCGTACGCCGGTGGTTCCTGCTTGCGGTTGCACTTATTTTCTTTTTTTGCAAGCCTTCTGCGACCGAAACCAAGAGGTTCGTCGGATACCCAGAGCGCCTAAGGCGGCTCACCTGGTTAGTGAAGCTGGCATCACCTTTGTGCGGACAGGATTTCTGGAGCGCGCTAAGGAAGCATGATCTGACAATTGCTCTCTTTACAAGTTTGGAGTGCGCAGATTGGTAAGGGAGGACGGGTTTGTTGCCCCTTGGTTGAAAAGCCCAACATATGTGACAAGGCGATACGTATACACCAAGGTCTAATAACCTTATATACCCGCTAATGGGCAGCTCGTACGTTGGTAACAATGGTGCGAGGCACGAAGCAAATGTGGCCATGACTTGAGATACTGCGGAATCAAAACCCTTGTCGTCACACTCTAAAGCCACTAAAAAAATTACGCCATCTCCCGCTAAGGGGGACCATGAGGCGATGCGAAGCCGGAGCACTTGCACGATCGCGTTCCGTTGGCGTTCGTTGGGCATGCCGACCTCGTGTCGTGGAACGCGAAGAGGGACGCTACGCGCGTCGTGTCTTCCATCTAGCCTGGCCGTTAATTCTCACAGGGCGAGCGGGGAACGCGGTCGACAGGCGGGCGAGAGGGGGGGGGCAGCGTAGGAGAGGAGAGAGAAGGGAAGGGGACGCGCATGCGCTCGAGCTCATCGCGGCGTTGTGCAGGAGAGAATTTCGGCATGTCTAGCCCGCGTTTCAGAGGAAGAGTGGAAAGGGGGATGGGAGAGGGAAAGTGGAAAGAGAAAGTGGAGAGTGAAAGTGGAGAGGGGAAGGGAGAGGATGAGTGGAGAGGGGAGAGGGGTAGATGGGAAGGGGAGAGGAGGTAAGTGGAGAGGGTATGCGCATGCGCAGTGAGGATGGTCACGCCGCACACCACCACCACCACCACCACCGGATTGACTCGACCTTAAGATACTTCGCATCTAAAAATCGTCGAGTTATCTAGCGGGTATATCAGGTTTTTAGAGCTTGGTCTATACGTATCGCCTGATCACATATGTTGGGCTTTTCAACCAAGGGGCAACAAACCCGTCCTCCCTTACCGATCCGTGCACTCCAATCTTCTAAAGAGAGCAATTGCCAGATCATGCTTCCTTAGCGCGCTCCAGAAATGCTGTCCGCACAAAGGTGATGCCAGCTTCACTAACCAAGTGAGCCGCCTTAGGCGCTCTGGGTATCCGACGAACCCCTTGGTTTCGGTCGCAGAAGGCTTGCAAAAAAATTACGCCATCTCCCGCTAAAGGGGATCATGAGGCGATGCGAAGCCGGAGCACTTGCACGATCGCGTTCCGTTGGCGTTCGTTGGGCATGCTACCGACCTCGTGTCGTGGAACGGGAAGAGGGACGCTACGCGCGTCGTGTCTTCCATCTAGCCTGGCCGTTAATTCTCACAGGGCGAGCGGGGAACGCGGTCGACAGGCGGGCGAGAGGGGGGGGGGGGCAGCGTAGGAGAGGAGAGAGAAGGGGAGGGGACGCGCATGCGCTCGAGCTCATCGCGGCGTTGTGCAGGAGAGAAGTTCGGCATGTCTAGCCCGCGTTTCAGAGGAAGAGTGGAAAGGGGGATGGGAGAGGGAAAGTGAAGAGAGAAATTAGAAAGGGAAAGTGGAGACGGAAAGTGGAGAGGGAAAGTGGATAGGGGAAAGGGAAAGGGTGAGTGGAGAGAGGAAGTGGGAGAGGGGTAGAGGGGAAGGGAAATGGTGAGGGGAAGTGGAGAGGAGGTATGTGGAGAGGGTATGCGCATGCGCAGTGAGGGTGGTCACGCCGCACACCACCACCACCACCACCGCCGGATTGAGCTCGACCTTAAGATACTTCGCATCTAAAAAAGGAAAACAAGTGCTGCCGCAAGAAGGCACCACGGGCGTACGGTGGTGATCCCTTATGTGCACACCATTTCGCACAATCTGCGAAAGATAGGCCGGAAAGCCGGTGTCGACGTGTTCTCGGCACCACTGCGATTGTCGGGCCTGCGCAAAAAGGTGAATGGCGCTAAGAGGCATACGCAATCGTGTGAAATCAAGCACCGCAACCCCTACGTCGCATGCACAGAAGAGGTGATCTACAAGATCCCTCTGACCTGTAACAAGGTTTACATTGGTCAGACGGGCAGGTGCATAAACACACGGCTAACGGAACACAAACGCCACTTTGCAGCAAAAGATTCTGGGCGTTTGGCCTTCCATTGTAGGGATTGTGGCTGTGCTCCCACTTTAACAGGTACGGAGATTGTGCGCAAGGAACGCAAGAAGGAAACCAGAGAGGTAATCGAGGCCATAGAAATTGACAAATGGAAAGATGACAATTATCGCTTTCGTGCACCTTCTTTGACTTCCCAAGCTTGCTTCGTATTCATGTTTCGTCATAGTCTAACCTTTGAAAAAGAGATCTCTCGCGCTCTTCCTGTGCGTCTCTTTAAGTTAGTTCAGTGTTGGGATAGCTGGTATGTTGACATTAAATATGTCGCAAACAGCGCAGCGAAACGGGACAACAGAAAGAAGTTGTTATCCGGTTGGCCCATTTCGTCGCGCTATTTACAAAATTTGCTGCGCGTCTTAATGCAATAAGTACTGTATACAACAGGCGAAGTCAAATGTGACCCAGTTTCCTTAATGGGGCGTCCATTCGCAAAGTGAGCGAAGAGTAATTAGAGTGCGGCTAATTAGGCGAAAGCGATTTGTTAAGCGAGGCGTTCTACGCGACTGGTTGCCGTATCGTGGTGATTCTAACGCGATGTCATAGTTTATGTCAGGAGCATTAGTGGCCCTATAGTAGTCCCAAAACCATATAATCAACTAGCAAAGCCACTGAGCGATTGGTCATGGAGCAGTGCGCTCGAGGTGATGTTGGTGTCCTTTCTTTCAAGTTTTGTTCTATTTTGAATCGTAGGAGGTTTTTAAGGAAACAAGCAAATGACTTTCGTCTTTATGCAAGTTAAGTTTACGTTTCGTACAAATCTTTACTAGGTTGCACCTCCGGTCTGTGTGCCACTGATGACACATTTTGATCAAATTATTCTGCGTTAAATACATCCGTATGTGTCGTGGAACATTTAGAGCGATAGCGCTACTCTCCAAGGTACAAACCCAGAAAAGGCCTCATTCCTTAATCTGAGCTCCAAGCTCAGCTAAGGTCAACGATGGCGAAAGAGCTTCCCCGAAGCACTTATTACATGTGTTCTGGGAGTGCCAAAAAAATCAATCCCAAAAAATTACGCCATCTCCCGCTAAAGGGGACCATGAGGCGATGCGAAGCCGGAGCACTTGCATGATCGCGTTCCGTTGGCGTTCGTTGGGCATGCTACCGACCTCGTGTCGTGGAACGCGAAGAGGGACGCTACGCGCGTCGTGTCTTCCATCTAGCCTGGCCGTTAATTCTCACAGGGCGAGCGGGGAACGCGGTCGACAGGCGGGCGAGAGGGGGGGGGGGCAGCGTAGGAGAGGAGAGAGAAGGGGAGGGGACGCGCATGCGCTCGAGCTCATCGCGGCGTTGTGCAGGAGAGAATTTCGGCATGTCTAGCCCGCGTTTCAGAGGAAGAGTGGAAAGGGGGATGGGAGAGGGAAAGTGGAAAGGGAAAGTGGAGAGTGAAAGTGGAGAGGGAAAGTGGTGAGGGGAAAGGGAGAGGATGAGTGGAGAGGGGAGAGGGGTAGATGGGAAGGGGAGAGGAGGTAAGTGGCGAGGGTATGCGCATGCGCAGTGAGGATGGTCACGCCGCACACCACCACCACCACCACCGCCGGATTGAGCTCGACCTTAAGATACTTCGCATCTAATATATCGGCCGAACATATTCATACAATAGTAGTGTGGAAGGCGACCTTGTCCAGTTCTGTCCCAGCGCAGCAACCAGCCCTGGTCGACCGAGCCCGGATGGCGGCAAGAGCCAATGGTCTTCCGGACTAGAAGGTCCAACCCCTATCGACTGAACTTGTCAGTAATAATTGTTTTACTCTCTCTCTCTCTCTTTCGTGCCACCACCGCCAGGGGCGCTGACTACATACAACTTTACATGCAGACACCAATGGGAAGTTACTGCTAGATCTCTGCGGGCATCATAGTCTTGAGATAGTTAACACGGGGCCTAAGTGTGATGGGCAGATTACGCTGGAAATCGGAAATAGACAAGGAAACATTGATTATTTTTTCATGACAGAAGGAACTTACGACAAACTGAGAGAAATGGAAATAGACACGGAAAAGATTAACAGCTTGGGTAGTGATCATAAACGCATATCATTACAAATGGGATATAAAACTCGAAACAAGAGCATAGAATCGATGTTTGGCAGCTAATATTTAAATCACGAACAAATAACAAATATAGCGGCAAGAATCAAGGAAGAAGTATACACGCAAAATACCTGGCAAGGACTCCCCGTCGAACGACGCGTCTACCTTCGAGATGCGCCGCTTCCTCCTCCGGAGTACGCAGCCAGGCTATGCACTATTCGCCTCGTGTGCCACCGATGCCGGCACTGCGAATGGCACTCCGGTGGCGCAAAGGCGAGGGCTTTTGTCATCTGCTAGGCTCTGGCAAGAACAGCAGCATTTGCGTTATATTACTCCCCCTCTCCCCCACCCCAAGTGTAGGGTAGCCAACCGAGCCAAAGCTTGGTTAACCTCCCTGCCTTTCCTCTTCGTATCTCTCTCTCTCTCACTCGCGTCACACGGTGTTCCTCGACTACTAGCTGTATTTTCTTTTAATGATAGCTCTTTAGATGGTTGCTAGCATTACGGAAAGTTAAGAAACGTTAACAGTCAACGTATATTCTACATACCCACAGCCATCGTGGTCAGGATCATGCCCCCGGTTCGTAGCGTGACCCACTGGGCTGGATGGCGTTGAAATAGCTTACGTGAAAGCGCGGACGTCCAGCCAATCGAATTCAAGAGCGTCTCCGCCACTTTGGAAGCGAAGCGCGATCAATAAAAGTTAGCGCTGTGTAAACCGACTTGAGTTGAACGAAAATCCATACTCGATTCCTAGCTGCCATGTGGACCTGTGTAGACAAAACGTCTGCCGACAAAATAAAATTTATAAATTCATCGACCAGCGGGTTATCGCGGACAACTAGCGTAAATTGGGCCAGTTGGATGCACATTAAAGCTTGTTACATGTTTATCGGGTCCGAATAAAACGCCAGCAGTGGTGCGCGTGGTACAGTTCGCACCCTTATATTAGAGGTACGCTCATGCGGTTTGCCGCTAGTGAGCCACATTCATGCTTTCGATAGCGCAGTGTTTGCCTAATCGGGCGTGCAGCATTGTCAATGGGGAGTACACGACGGTGCGCACTATTCAGTTCCTAATTCTTGAGATACGCCCTCAACTGTTCGTGTTTCATTTGACACCGATAGTCATCATCATCATCAGCCTGTCTACGCCCACTGCAGAGCAAAGGCCTCTCCCATGTGACACCGATAGTACAGCTTGGTAAATAGTAGGAAAAATCGGCGAATGTGTCCAGGAAGAGGAGAAAGAGAGCTCTATCCCACCACTCTTCTGGCCCCTTTGATTGGTTATTGCGATTCTTTACCGCTCTGTAACAAGATTTAATATTTTCAGATGAAAGCATTATATTCTTCATCAAACGCGAAAATTGACCGTTGGCGTCCCTCGTCGGCAGCGTCAACACGAGTGATCCAAAGATCATCACTTGATGACGTCACCTTATGAGGTCATCATGACATCACACACCGCCAAAATTTGTGACGTGATAACTTCACGTCACATCATGACGTCATCACATGGCATCGTCGTATTGCATTGCCTCCGTGATCGGGCAATGCAAAACGAGGTGATGTGTAGAGCGCTTGCAATGTCTCCGATCCTTGACGCAGTGCAAAACCACGTTACGTCCAGAAAGCATTCGGGGGGGGGGGGGCGGAAGGAACAATACATCGACTCAAGAAAAATAAGAAGCAGATGGCTTTCGCCTTCGAGTCACCTTAGGCAAATGCATAAGGGACTCTACGAGTCATTTTAGTACAGTGATCGCACCACGCCCTATCAGGAGTCGACCGTTGAGAGTGATTTACACTCCTTTGTTGCAAACACATCTTATTACGACTTACCGATGCGAAAGCTGTGTATTTATCTACGTCAGTATGGTTACACTAATTCTTTTCAGCATACTTTCAGACGACTATGAACGAGTCAGAAAACGTCGATTTATGAACGTAGGGCTTAAATCATGTTGAATAAAAAAACAACTCTGCACAGCCTAGCAATATTTCATATCACCGTCGTGCATCCCCTTTTGACTCGTGCTGTCAACCTTTTCATTTCTTGTTTAAAAGGACCGACAACTGATTTTTCTCGACCCAGTTTTTTACGGCGCGACAGGTAGCTTACCCTTCGTACCGTTTGTAGCTGCAGTGGTTTGTCCTAAAAGCACCTAGTCATTTTATTAGCAGTATTTCTCGATCTCAAAGGCTCCAAACACGCATGAAGGCTTGCTCCAGCAACGCTGAGAATTGATAGCGATGCCGCTAGCCCTTGTGAAAGCTGTCGTTGTTCTGCTTTCGCAGGAGTTACTGTAACTATGCTTAACCACCTTTATTTTGAGCTTTCCAACCATTTTTGAAAATAGCAAGCTGTTACAATGACATGATGTGGCTTTATACACCTTCTCGGTATTTGTACAGCGTTGTGTGCGCCTGCGCCCAAGGTTGCCTGCGCCTGTGTCAAGGCTGCCTACGCCAAGCGAAGGCAGCGCCACTTTGTTACATACAACTAACGCAGGCCTACATGTACATTTTTATGGAGTAATATCTTTTATTATAAAAAAATGAAGAATCTTTCAGTACTAACAGAAAAGTCATCGAACGCGTACACCAATCAACGGTCACGTGACCGGCGTCATCAGACCATTTATGATTTTGCCGCCAGAGGCGCCAAAGGTCATTTTTCACGACTTTCAGTGAAGAAATAAAAATATGAATCCACCTCTCACGAGATAAACAGGGTTGGTTTGAGTCAATGCGACGGACAATCTTTTCATCCGTGAAGTCATCTCATTTCATGTCCTGGGCAGTTGTCGGTCCCTTTAAATTTCAAGTACTTACGACGCGCTTACACAGCAGCTGGATGCTGAAAACTTCGATTTAATGAAAGGTTGTTGCCTGTAACGACCATTTATTTTTCTAAATGCCATCACACGTCATTCCTCATGCGCTTAAAACTCCGAACAGAGGAATTGAACCGAATGAGCAGGCTTGGCAACCGAACATGCGACGCACGCGATATACATATATTGCGCTTTAACGCAGACACGGAAGCCGAAGCCCGAACGCTGAAGTCAGTGATCGATGACGGGACGGAAACTCATTTTGAGTGCGCCACGGCCATAGAACAGTGGCGAAAGCAATCGTCGCCGTACGTGCAGATGTACACATTCATGGCTAGCAGACGACACCAGGAGCAATCGACACTCAATTAACGTGCTCCTGACAGCAACCCCGCTTCGTTTCGATGGGCATTTGCTTGAAGATTCAGTGCAAATTGCTTTATGATCTTGCCCACTATTGTTTCAATAACTCGGGCAGGACAAACTGGCCGGCAGCGTGAGCAGCCTTCACGTAGCGAGCGCGCGCCAAAAGCGGTACCGGAGCCCTCTCTCTGACGTCACCCGAAAGAGGGCGCCACACAAAGCGGAGCTTGCGCGCGATGCCTCCATCGGTGGGCGTGGCTTAGCTACTGCACATGCGCGGCTTGGCCAGCTTCTGCGGCATCTGGTTACTAAACGACGCGATGCTTTCTTCTTTTTTTGTAGCGTTAGCTACACGTGCCGCGCGGATCCTCATGAGCCGTGCTGCGCATGCGCGAGGATCAGTGATGTCACACAGCTGGCTCACCGCTCTCCGCACCCTCCGCCGCCGCGCTCTCTCCGCCACCGCGAACTCACGTGCTCTCCGCCACCGCCGCGCGACTCGCCGCTGCTGGTCTGCGCATTCGAGAGGAGTGACGTCGTAGCCATAGTAGACACACTGGCGCCAGCGCGCGCGCAGCTATTCGCCTTCGCTGTGCAGTCGCCGTCTGACACTGCGCTAGAGCCGATTGATAGCGCCTCTCCCCCGTATTCTCAAACAAGCCTCGACTCGAATTTCGTCCTTCACTTGACCGAGTTGAGCACAGCGCCGCTGCTCGACTGAAAATGACGCAGCGGTTCTCAAGAATCGCTGCAGATGATCGCTGACATGTGGTTACTTATTCTGTCTAGAGACGACGCTCCCATCGACTTTCTCAAGTCAAGGTGAAGCGTTCAGTGAAGGGACGTTCTAGAATACGGGGGTCAGACTGACGTTTGCAGGTGGGTAACGCCATGGAGAAGGAGAGCGCAAATGCTGCTCGACGGCGCAGAAGAGCCGAGAAGCTTATCTCATCGGATCCCGAAGTAGTTGCCTGGCAATTAGCGGTTCAGCGTGCGAAGAATGAACAGAAGGCTAAAAATCCTAGCCAATCTGGAAAGCTAATAATAATCAGCTGAACCTTTGCTAACGCTACGTATATCCTGGCATAGCCGAGCTAAACCACTGCAATTTTTTTTCGATCTCTACTTCTTTCGCTCTTTCGTTGATGTTCTCTCTATCTCTCTTTTCCGTTCTGCATTTCTTTCTCTCTATTTCTCTCTTTCTCATTCTTTCTGTGCTACGCTTTACTCTCTCTCCTCCTCCTTTCTATCCTCCTCATCCAGTGGCGTAGCCAAGGGGTGGCACACCGGGCCCGTGCCACCTCTCCCCCCCCAAAATTTTTCCCATAGGATACAGAGCACAAAATGACACTCGACCGCACTTATCTGCCTAGACCCCATGTCGGATCAACGATGTGCCCCCACGAAAAACATTTCTGCCTACACCATTGTCCACACCATCACATCTCTCCTCCTCACGCTCACACCCATTTCCCACCTCTTGCTACACTATACTAAAGAAGGCTATGTTACGCTCTGCTCACGTGCTTGGATAGCCGATGGGTTAGGACGCTCGCCTTCGGATCAAGGGTACGCGTGTTCGAACCCTGCCTCGTAAGGAATGTTTTTTTCGGCAAGAATTTTTCTGTTTTTCTTTCTTGTATCTTTCTCTCGGTCTCTCTGTTTGTTTCTGTCTTTCTTTCTTTCTCTCTCTGTACTAGTTCTCAGGGTTAACACAGGCCACTGCGTAGCGGTGAGTAGTGGGATCTGCCCAAATTCTCTGGCAAATACCCGTTAACATGATGATAGTTTTCTGCGATCGACTCACAAAGAATGATTTCCTAAGGAGCTTTAAAGGGGTCATGAAGCACCCGTTGGGCTTGTTGAAAAAACACATCCTGCGGAAAGCTGACACGGCTATGAACTGATCTGCCAAATATTACAGTCGTGCGCGCCGCGTAATGGCCACAAGTGGAGCGCGAAGTTGCCGTTTCCCCAGGCACCCTCTTTTCAAACAGAGGCCGGTTCTCCCTCTCGTCGGTGGGCGGGGCGTCTGTCCGTTTACGTCGCGGATCTGTCCGTTTACGTCGCAAGAGACATAGCATGCTTATTGGCCGATAGCCGACGTAAATCGAGAGCGGCGTTCGGATCAGATGCGCTTCTTGCCGCGGGGTGCCGCCACTTGCCGGCGCCGCACTCCTCAGTACACGGTAGCCGCACTCGCGCAAGCGAATCACAGCGTGAGAGCGATCGCGTTTCATGACGTGCGCTGACGTAACTTCTTTCCCCCATGCCATCCCTCCATGTCTAGCTTCCAGTGCGCTCGTCGGCACGAGAAAAGAGAGAAAGCGCTGGGAGCGTGCGCTAAACCCCCGCAACTCCGCTGATTCTTGACGGATTCTAGAAATTTTTGCGGCAATCGATTCGGGAGGCAGTACACTCCGATACTGAGGTCATTAGATCATTACTTGGAAAAGTGGTTCATGACCCCTTTAGAGCTTGGTGGAACAAGGCAATTTGGGAAGCGATCGAGAAGCGACATGAAGCATCACGGAAACACAAACAGCAAAAAAAGGAGAAGCGGCCGCAGGACGAAATCAACCAATTATGGGAAATATATTTAGAGAAAAGTTCATTGAACAAATAATGGTCAAAACAAAAATTAAAGGTGAAAGTGAACGCTGGGTGACAGAGATTTACGAAAAAAAGAAGGCCGCGCCTAGGGTATTTTGGAGCCACATAAAAGCGCTAGGTACCTGTCGCAATGCAACAACATAGTGTAGATGAAGGACGAAATCAATTGGAAGGATACGAAGCGCTAGGTTACTTACGATGATACAGTTTGTTCAAAGTTAGTCCTAATCTTTTGCATTTATTCTCTGCTGACGTCATCGGCGTGTCGTCACGTGGTATAGGTTGTGCTTTAAAGTGTGTGTTTCTGAGCTAATAAAGTTAGTTGTGAGAACAACGCTGGTGTTCGTGTCCCTTCTTCATCTCTGTCCTCGCTGTATCGCGCTGAATCCACCCAATATGTTCAACAAAATCCAACTCACCCAAATATCAGTTCTTCTGGAGGTTACATCCGAAAGGTAACAGCCTATTCGTTTAAAATGGTCGTCCAGGGGATTTTCCCGCTCAGTAAAAGCATGAAGGAAAGCACAACCGAGGAAGAACTAGTACTTGAGAATTTCAACTGGAAGAAGGCCGAAGGAAAAATTCCAAAGCGCATAGCCCCGTGTTTAGATTGCGTTCCCGTCAGCCTCATTAAAGAACTAGGACATAACACTAAAGAAGCACAATTGAAAGCCGTAGAAAAATGCCTACGGGACATGCAAACTCCGGACAGTTCGCGAACAAGTAGAATGAACTTAATCTACAAAGGCAAGAGAGAAACGGATAACATTCGCTCGTATAGACCGCTAACCATTACATCGGTGCTATATAGGCTGGCGATGCAGGCAGTAAAATTAAAGATAGAAACGTGGGAAGAACTTAATATTTTGGGAGAACTTCAGAATGGATTTCGAATCGGTGGGTGATTACACGATAACCTATTTGTTCCTGCTGAGTGTATAGAAATATCTAAAATAGAAAACAGACCCTTGTACGAGGCTTTTCTAGACATCACTTGGGCGTATGACAATGTTAATCAAGAAATATTGCGGGATATCTTGCAAGAAGTGGGCACAGGCGACGACTGTAGACAGCTTTTGAGGGAGATATACCGAGAAAATACAGTTTGCGTAGATTGGCCAGGAATAAGTAGCAAAGAGAACTTGAGGTTAGCAAGGGGCTGAGACATGGATGTCCTTTCTCCCCGCTGTTATTCATGCTGTACATGGTGAGGGTGGAAAATGCGCTGCACTGCAAACTGATCTGAGCCTTTTAGGAAGTTTTGGGCTGGTTAAGCAACGTACATCCTTAAGCTACTACGCGCCGACCACCCTACCTTGACCGCTGGATTAGTGGACCTCACCACCGCTCGTTACTGGACTTCATACACGAAGCAAATTTATATGTGTATTTCTGAATAAATATTATGCCTAAGGGCAGACTCTCGAAAAAAAAACCCTCTTCAAAAGGAGGTTTTATTTACATCCTTTGTTAATGAAGTGATAAGATGGAACAGAACCTTTAGGAGGTAATTTTGGTGTTTTTATCGAACTAATTTTGGGGGCTTGAAGGGGCGCATTGGGACTTTTGCTGCTTGTTTTGGGAGCTTTTAAAGCCTCCTTCTATATGCGGCCCTAGAGCGGTTGCCAAATGAAATATATATATATATATATATATATATTTTTTTTTTTTTTTTCAGGCACTACATTAGCGCCTAACGGACAATTTCTGCTACTATTAATCACCAGGAATGAAAGAAAGAAGATTAATTTTAAGGACTCGCATTTGTTTGTTAGACAGAATATAAATGAGAACTTCGCGTTTAAAATGTACATGCTGTGGAGAAGCTAAGGAAACGACGGATCATGATCTCATTGAATGTGGAGATATCCACCCAGGTGTGTGTTTGGGCACGAGCCTACATGAAGCCTTGGGTTTTAAGCACAACAATGGAAAGCTGAAGACGCCTGCGATAGAAGTAAGTTAGAGAAGGTTAGAGTATTGGTGACAGAAAAGCAGAGAGAAAGGACAAACATAAATATTGGCAAAAATGAGGTCATTCTGCCTTAAGGGGCACAATGGCAGGCTGTGAATTTATGTTTTAAATTCGAAGCACTTCTTAGCGAACCTTTGGCACTTTGAGCGTTTCTATTTACGTATCTATCTTCGCCGACGTCTCCGTGCTCTCATGACCGCCTCCCTAACTTGGTATAGACCAAAATTGGCATGCAAGGGTAAGATGATTTGACGAATGTGACTGTCTGGCCATGACATGAATAACGTGAAAATCCTGTCGCGTACGTCGTCAAGCCTTTTCCTGCAGAGACGTGTGGCACATACCCGTTTAGCACGGGCCGCGGTGTACGGGTATGCTCCAGACGTGATTGACAGTTTATATCTACCCAGGAACGGCGAGAACAGACATTGGTAATTTAAATGCTAGAGCGTTAAGAAAACTGACATCGGCAGCGTTGACCTGACGAATGGAAGGGTTAAAATTAGGATCCCAGAAGGAATCGAACCCACGCATTCTGCGTGGCAATCAGGTATCCAACCACAGAGCCACGCCACGTCCATACACTGGTTTGGAAAAACAGCTTATGCAGGCGTAATGTCGGTGCAACGTCAACTATAGTTGTAGCGCTGACCGTCTAATTTTACAAGAAAGCAATAAAAACTACTTAAGTACTCCTACGGTACCGGCGTCAGATTACGTCTGTGGTTCATGTGTTGGTTCCGCTTTTATAGCAGTGTAATAAACGTTACATTTGTATTTCTATGAATAAGCAAGCTATAATGAAGCATTGCTCGACCACGGAGGAATACATTAACGAAAGTTACGTTTGATATTCACATGATTGCGCCATAAAGTGCACTTAGTTTCGATAATACTGACGCACGTACTGTATCGTGAGGGCTGTCGTTACGTCGCACCATAAGTTACCCTTTAAACGCCAGTGTTGTCGACGTGCCTGGTAAGCCCACGATGTGCACACAGCTACTACACTCACAAAGACATGTCGATCCACCTTGTAATGCTTCGCTCAAAGCCATAAAATATAGCATAGAAGTACAAATTGACTGCTTCGCATGAAACTGATTCCCACAACGCGTGGGATCTGCCGAATTTTTTTCTATGGTAAGATTCACTTAATCTAAGTAGACAAGGCATTAGGCCGGCTTCAATAAAAAAAGAGTGTTTGATTTTTTTTTTTTTGACGAGTCTTGTGACGCACGTCACCGCCCCGTTATAAAGGGGACGCTCATAGCATCCATCCATCCATCCATCCACCCATCCATTCATCCATCCATCTATTTACTGCTCGTTCGCGCCTAGATCGCCGACGGCGCTGAGAAGCGCGTGTGTGTGTTGTGACGCAACACGTTGGTTCCCTTGCCGCGGCGTGTACTCAAAGATTGTAGACTTCTCTTCGTCCTTGCCTGAACCAAGACATGTAGTAAAGTTAAGCCTGTGCAAACCAATGGTACTGACCTTTCCCGAAGCAAGCAAAACGGAACTATCGCTCGACAAACTTCGTTTAGCCGCGTTCAACCAAGGCAAACTTTTCGTATAGTAGTGCTCAAATTATTCTATTTTATATCTTTTTCCCTCACTATACTTTATAGCCATCGCATTTTTACTATTTCCGCCAATGTTAATAATTTGAAGCTAATTTGACTGGAGGAGCTATCTCGGATAGGTTCCTCCAAGCCTACCCTTAATTCAATAAAACTTCATTTGAGCCTAGTTCATACATATTCCTGAGGTAAAAGAAGCACCGCAAACACACAAGACACCCCACAATGAAAAGACACGACACACACCAAGCCTTAATTCATTCACATCTTCCGGAGTGCCTGACCACACTGCCACTATTCTCACGTTTCTTGTTTCTTTGTTTTTTTTTTGGGGGGGGGGCGGGGGGGGGGGGAGTGGGAGACCCCGGTCTGTTTCTTTATCATACACTGGCGCGGCAAATCTCCGATAAGCCAAGGAATTATTGAGTAGTTTCTTCATTTCACGTGCGAAATATCACGCCTTGCGACCAGGAACACATCGGACACGGCAGGACTCCTGCGAATTGTTTCCTCAGTGAATAACATCCGCGCTTTCCGAGGAGGGCGAGTCCGTGGGATGCCCAGCAGAACAACTGCCGTGACAGCCATGACAGATTGAAACGCTACTCTATGCAGACCGCATGGCACAGTTGATGTTTCAGCAGGCTGTGCTCCAACTCTGAATGAAACAAATGCAGAAAAAGTGACATTCCTCTCGCAAATCGTAATGCAGGGACCCGAAAGAAAAAAAAAGGAGAAAAGAAAATGGCTGGTTTTCTTTTACGACTTCCAATTTGTCTTCCACTGTGGCTTCTTCTCCATGGTGCAGTAATCCCGTCCACTATAAAAGCGCGTCACAATGACGGTAAATGGGATGGTTACGTTCCTCCACCGAATGGCTTCCCCGAGATGCACTCTATTTCACTTATCTTAAAAGTACCCTGGCATACTCGGTGCGAAATAGAAGTGAACACCCCCTCCTCCCCCCACGTACACTCAGGGAAAGTAGTATGTATTGGCAGAAATCATATTCAGCTCACCCATCCATTGTGACATATTGCGCAAAAGAAAAAGCCATCAAACATCTTTTGCTCATTGCACAAACTCTGGAGAAACACGTTAATAAAAACGAAAAGTCATGGTTCGTGCTGTCCAAGTAGTTTTATAATCGAACTGTATCTGTAGCCACGCAAAAAAATGCATCCAGCGTTCTTACAGTCTCATCGAGCAGGTTCTGTCCATACTGTTGAGGAATCAACGAATACGAAACAATTCATTTATGAACAAATAAATTCTTGAAAGCAACATAAGATCTGTAAGCGAAAGGCGAATGCCTTGTTCTTAAGCTCAAAAATTTAGTGCGCCCTCTATCTCAAAGCCTGTCGCGAAGGAGCTCGCACTTTGATTGTTTGCCCCGCAACGCACAGCTCTTAGATATTTATCTGGGCGGTCTGTCCGTCTCAGAATGGTGGTCAAATCGGTTTTTCGACAAATATAACAAGCTTTTCGTGTTGTTTTTGGCAGCGGTCAATTTTTCGTTGCCATTCTTCAAGCAGGCGCCATATGTTCTCGGCTCTTGCCAATCGTTCGCTGCTCCCAGGAAGCTTGACTAATCAGACAGCGCGTGAGAAATTGCGGGGCGCGTGCGGCAACAATCGTTTATCATCTTGCCTCTGGCGATCAGATAGCCATCGGTCCCGATTGCAGAGGCGCTTCCCAAACACGAGAGAACCGAGTCCGGCAGAAGATAGCCTGTCTAAATGACCTCTGTTTTATGAGGCGAGGCACTCCTTTTGCGGGAGCACCTCTGCGATTGTGCCACAATAAGCAGCCGACGGCGAGCTGCCTAACCACACGCTTCTATGCTAGCTTCCCGTTACAGGCTGGCGTTGCTGGTTTACAAGGCAAAACGAATCCAGCCTGTCGGTGGCAACCCACAGCTTATGTTCGTTCGGATAAGCGCACCGCGGCCAATTACGTCATGATTGCTTCTGCATGCGTTGTCGTATTTATAAGCAAGAGAAATTTAGAAAGTTGGTAGTGAAAAGCAAAGATGATATTCGTAGAACAGCATTCATGGCAATAGACCTTATGCAAAATCTGCTGCCCTCTAGCGGCCGCCCTGGGCATTTGCGCCGTGTTGAAGGCGAATTGCGCTCCGCATGTGCACACACTGAGCGTACGTATCGACGTGTGGCGGCTGACAGGAACCGCGATTTCCACATATTTTCGTGTGCCGTGTTGCTCAGACTGAGGGAAAAGGGGACGTTGAAAAAAGATTTGCAGAAAACTAACCTCAATGTTCTTATATTTCCTCGCGGCGTGCGAGAAGCGACATGTCTCTATTGCTCCGGCTGCTGCTTACGACTAACGCCGTCTTTACGTTCGCCGTTCTTAATGGATGCGGTATGTGACAGCATCGGCACTCATCAGAGAACACACTTTCATGTCATACCGGAACGAGACAGTTTTCGCGCTGTGTGCTTGCAGGCACAGGAAAACCGGCTTCCTGTGCGAGCTTCAAAGCTGCATCGCGGCTACTCGCGCATGCCTGCGCTGCTGTTGACAGCATGACTTTGTTTACGTTGTGATAACAATTACATGTTAGACAGGTAGCTCGTCGGCGTCATCAATTCTCAGCAAACCGACCGATTGTGCTCGAGCGTGTTGTTTTTATATTATTTTTCGATTGGTGGAGTTTAACAAGGAAGCGTTTGGTAAGATGCTTTGCGCGCGTGTTGCTTCACTTTGTGTATTTTTCAAGCTTTTCATGTTCTGTCACTGACAAATTGAGAGGGCAGCCCGGATGGCCTGATCGTCCCCCCCCCCTTTACTTCTTCTTTAATTTATACCCCTAGAGGAGCACATATCAGGTTCTCCCGGAAGCTGATCCCCCTTCGGAAAAGCCCTGTATCCACCCCTCTGTGCTATGAAATAAATGTAAACACATGCTTCTGCATGGCACTTTTCATATGAAACTGAAATAAATGCTGTTCCGGCAAACGTGTTACACTCGACCGTGGGTGCGCTGCCGTTGGTTACGCGCTGAAGGGGTTTCGCAAGCGTTCTGTCGGCGACGCAAAACTGCCTTACTGCAATGGGTTGAAATTTCAAGGTGCCGGTAGGCCCCGAAAGTGACGATGTGAACGCGAATATTCTTGGCGTATCGTGTTAATTACGAGCACATCCCAGAAGGATATTCAATAAAATACCAGCTAATCGGCACCTACTTCTTCGAGCAACTAACACTTTACACGTTCACTTTCACGTGCTTGAGAAGCGGCAACTTTATTACATTTGAATTGTGCAGTTTTCTATGCCTAACGTCGGTGCTAACGTCGGTATGCTAACGTTGGTGACTACACAGTAGCGAAATATTTCTTGTTTCAGAAATAAAAAAAAGAGGACAGCGTCTTACTTGAAAATAAATGCACAATACATGAGGGCGACATAGGCTGTTTCTTACGAAATACGCTTTGAAATGGGTCAACAGCAATTTCTTGCCATCATCACTGTGCCTAGCCGTGTCGCACGCTAAGGCCTCCTCCCAACCATCCTACACTACACGCATGATATTCATATAGCTAACGCCGCTTTATTTGCCACACCGAAAACAAATTTTATAACCCAGCGGAAAGCTTCATTCTCAACGACGAGTCTTACATGTGACTCGGTGACAAACTTGTGCCTTCTTCTCGTTGTCAGGCAGTTCTTTACATGTAATAATTGTCAACGTAATAACTAGGAAATGTTGGTATCGTGTACAGACACTTACACGCTCGTCTGACGTTTTTATGCCCCGATTACCCGCTATCAAAGCAGATAGAAGTTATAGCAGTGACAGCAATACGATTCGGACACAAGCCTCCAACATGGCGCCGAATCTGTAGCTTCGTCAAACCTGCAGATGGCAGCAATTTTTCATGAGGTCTATAGTAGACAAACGTACACTGCACAAAAAAAAATATATGCATCGCATAGATAGAAGAAGGATAGCTAGCGCTTTGATGACAGGCCTCTAGCATTTTGCCTCCATCAAAATGCCAGAGGCCCGTGTGCTTAGATTTATGTGCACGTTAGAGAACCGCAGGTAGTAGAAATTGCCGGAGCACTTCACTATATATGCACTGAAAAACCCGAACAATTATCAGTGTTTCGGCTTCTTCAGTGTTACAGTCTTAGCTGAAGTAGAATGAATGTAGCTAATTACTCTGTTCTTGTAGCATTCATTAACAAAATAGGGACGTCATGTAATTTCTCGCAGGGGCTTGGTTCTTTCTTTACACCTGAAATGTCTCTCAGATTTTAGGCATCTTGCTCTGTTTAGAGATTTTGCGATCATGGCCAGGCCTTGGGGGCGTGTGTATGCAGCGCCATCTCTCGCTGGTGGCAGCGGCGGCCTGCTGTAGCAGAACAGGAAATATGCAAAAAAAAAGTCATATCTGACGAAATAAAAACTAGTTATCAACTCCCGGTTCTATACAGGAGATACCCAACTGAACATTCTGGCAAAATTGCAGTAGCGCACTACAAACTGCGTGCTTTCCCGGAATGCCTAATATATTGTTGCGGTGAAAAGAACGAGGAAGCTGGCCCCAGATTAGAGGAAGACGACGTCTCTTACCGCCGCTTGAGCACCAGCTGTATTTATCGTAAAATACCAACTCTGCACTCGTGTGCCTGTTTTCTTCGTGCAACATTTGGTGGACGTGCTGGGTACCAGTACGGAACTTCGCAGCGGACGTCATCTGCCTGCCGCCTCGATGGCACACCCACCGTCAACTTCGATGCCAGCCGTCTTCCTCACCCATCCGCGGGACCCTGGGCCGTTTTGTGGCACGGATAAGACTGATGTCGAGGAGTGGCTAACACTGTACGAGAGGGTGAGTGACAGCTACAGGTGGGACCCGACCCTCATGCTAGCGAACCTGATATTTTATCTTCAGGGAACTGCGCGGCAATGGTATGACACGCATGAAGCTGACCTAACGAGCTGGGACGTCTGTAAACAGAAAATGCGAGATCTGTTTGGCAGACCGGTCGGTCGTCAGCTGGCCGCAAAGAAAGAACTTGCGGGCCGCGCTCAGACGTCAACAGAATCGTATGTCGTCTACATACAAGATGTGCTGTCTCTCTGCCGCAAAGCTGACGACAGCATGACCGAGGCAGACAAGATCGGGCACATATTAAAAGGTATTGCCGACGATGCCTTTAACCTCCTAATGTGCAAAGATTGCTCCACGGTCGATGAAATCATCAAGGAGTGTCGGCGCTTCGAACAGGCAAAGGGCCGTCGAGTTGCTCAAGCGTACGACAGATTGCCGAATACCGCCGCGACCTCTTCCTGCGAAGACCCACCACGGCTCGTCCAATCGACAGCACCTGAAGACATCACGCGCCTTATTCGCCGTGAGCTCGAGGCCATGTCTCCGGCTCCAGTTCATTCGGACTTTAGGAACAACATGCCCTCCATCTCCCTCATACAAGCTGTTGTTCGGGAAGAAATCGCAAGTTTGGGCATGCCATCACTCTGCTCGGTCCGTCACACGAACACTTACCAGGTTTCCCCGGCCACTCGCAGCCAGCCGCAAAGTTTTGTTCCGCCCCGCCGCAATCCAGCCGAGTGGCGCACCGTGGACGATCGACCCATCTGCTTTAATTGTTCCCGTATTGGACACATTGCCCGTCACTGCCGCAGTCGCTTGTCGTCACCTCCACGGTGGTCGTCTCCTAGTCATTACCACCAGCCGCCGGACAGTCATACTTTCTCGCCCTACACGCCGACTCGGAGCATCAACGTCGACAATGTCCCGCCAAGGTCCAGCCGCTCCCCGTCTCCGCAAGGTCGTCGCTCGCGTTCACCTCTCATTCACCGCTCCTCGTCCCCATCCACAACCGGCCGCTTCACTTCGAGAAACTAGGCGGCGCAGCTCCCGGAGGTGACGCTGCAACTAAGACCCGGCCTTCAAATCCTCTACCGACCCTGCCTACATGCGGAAACTTACTGGACGTGGAAGTTGATGGTGTTCATGTCACATCTCTTGTCGATACAGGGGCGCAGCTTTCAGTTATGAGCGCTGCTCTCCGCCGAAGGCTAAGGAAAGTTCTGACACCCGCCGCTATGAGCACTGTACGAGTCGCCAATGGTGGCACTGCAGGTGTTCTAGGAATGTGTACAGCACGTGTTACCCTTGGTGGCCACTACGCCATTGTTTTATTTACTGTACTCGAGCAATGCCCGCACGACCTCATTCTCGGCATAGACTTTCTTTCGAAGCACTCAGCCCTAATTGACTGCTCCGAAGGAGTTGTACAGCTGGATCTGCCGTTCTCTGCCGACGCCGCAACTTGTGCATCACCCCGCTTATGTTCTGCTGAGTTCGCTCGCCTGTCCCCACAAGTTGCTACAGCTGTTCTCCTGACGCCCTGTCCTCCCGTCCCAAATGGCGACTACGTTGTGTCGCCGCTCACCGACGTGGTTCTGACGCGAAATATTGCCCTGCCAAGCACCATAATCCAAATAATCGAGAATCGGGCGTGCGTCCCAGTCGTCAATTTTGGATTTTCTACTCACGTGCTTCCACATGGCATCGCCATGGCGCATATCACCCCTTTGGGAGAATACGAGATCTCTTCTTTGGCCACTGAATCCCTCTCCACTACCAGCACACCTTTGCCGCCTATTACTTCGTCCTCGTCGACTGCGGACAGCATCTGTAAGATGATTGCCCCTGATCTTCCTGCAGAACAAACAAGAGCTCTTCGTCACCTGCTGTCATCTTATCGGGATATCTTTGACTTGAACGACCGCCCTCTCGGACAGACATCTATTGTCACCCATCGCATCAACACCGGTGACGCGAGCCCCATTCGTAGGAGACCATATCGCGTCTCCGCTGCGGAAAGGGCCATCATACAAAAAGAGGTCGACAAGATGATGGACAAGCACATCATTGAACCATCGAGTAGCCCGTGGGCATCCCCGGTGGTCTTAGTAAAGAAAAAGGACAACTCGTGGCGCTTCTGCGTCGACTACCGTCACCTCAACCGGATAACAAAAAAAAGATGTGTATCCACTGCCCCGCATAGATGACGCCCTTGACTGCCTTCATGGATCCAACTATTTTTCTTCAATTGATCTCCGTTCCGGCTATTGGCAGATTAGCGTTGATGAGATGGACAGGGAAAAAACCGCCTTCGTAACACCAGATGGTTTATACCAGTTCAAAGTCATGCCTTTTGGTTTGTGCAATGCGCCAGCTACATTCGAGCGCATGATGGACTCCCTTTTGCGTGGCTTGAAGTGGTCAACGTGCCTGTGTTACCTCGACGACGTGATTGTCTTTTCGTCGACTTTTGAAAGCCACCTGCAGCGCCTCAGAACTATCCTCTCTGTGTTTCGCGCTGCTCGCCTTCAGCTCAATTCCTCTAAATGTCATTTCGGTCGCCGCGAAATCACCGTGCTCGGACATCTCGTAAACGCAGCAGGAATCCAACCTGATCCCGAGAAAGTTCGCGCTGTGCGAAATTTTCCTATTCCTTCTTCGCCGAAAGATGTCCGCAGTTTTATGGGCTTATGCTCTTACTTCCGTCGCTTTGTAAAAAAGTTTGCCGACATCGCTCGTCCTCTGACCGACCTTCTCAAGAAGGATGCCTCTTTCTTCTGGGGACCACACCAAGAGCAAGCATTCTCTACCCTTATTGAGCGACTTACGAGTTCCCCGTTTCTCTCGCACTTCGACCCTTCCGCGCCCACTGAAGTGCGCACTGATGCAAGTGGTCATGGCATCGGCGCTGTCCTCGCTCAGCATCAACAGGGCCACGACCGTGTCATCGCCTACGCGAGCCGCCTTCTCTCCACGCCCGAACGCAATTACTCGATAACTGAGCGAGAATGCCTTGCGCTCGTTTGGGCTGTCGCGAAATTTCGACCATACTTGTTTGGTCGTACCTTCCGCGTTGTAACAGATCACCACGCACTCTGTTGGCTCTCCTCTTTGAAGGACCCAACTGGACGACTTGCACGTTGGGCATTGCGTCTTCAAGAGTATGACTTCTCCATAGTGCACAAATCTGGACGCATGCATAACGACGCTGACTGCCTTTCTCGCAATCCCGTGGATCAACCGGACGACACCGATGCTGACGTGGACATCTGTACTCTGTCCCCATCCGACTTTCTCCACATCGGTGACGAGCAACGACAGGACCCTGTTCTTCGGAGCCTTATGGACCGCCTAAGCTACGCGCCTACCGACCCTTCTCTCCGGATGTTCGCCTTGCGTGATGGAATTTTATACCGCCGCAACATTAAGTCCCGTGGCCCTGAGCTGCTACTAGTCGTTCCCAAGCATCTGCGACTGGCCGTGCTCCAGGAACTCCACGACGCTCCTACTGCTGGACATATGGGCTTCACTCGGACTTACGATCGCGTGAGGCGCCGCTTCTTCTGGCCCGGTCTCTATCGCTATGTGCGTCGCTATGTTGCTTCTTGTGACCTGTGCCAGCGCCGGAAGACGCCTGCTTTGCCTCCCGCTGGTTTGCTTCAACCTATTGAAATCCCTACAGAGCCATTCTTCCGAGTGGGCCTCGACCTACTTGGCCCGTTCCCTATTTCTACCAAAGGCAACAAGTGGATTGCCGTCGCCACGGATTATGCAACAAGATATGCCATTGCGCGTGCGATACCGACCAGCTGCGCTACAGATGTTGCCGACTTCTTACTCTACGACGTCATCCTACACCACGGCGCCCCTCGCCAGTTACTCACGGACCGAGGCCGTTACTTTTTGTCGAAGGTCGTCGATGACCTGCTCCGTTCCTGTTCTACCGAACACAAGATCGCTACCGCGTATCATCCTCAAACGAATGGGCTCACCGAACGCCTGAACCGCACTCTAACTGACATGCTTGCCATGTACGTTTCCGACGATCATCGTGACTGGGACGCCGCTTTACCGTACATTACTTTTGCTTATAATTCGTCCCGTCACGACACCGCCGGATTTTCGCCATTCTACCTTTTGTATGGCCGCGACCCTGTCTTGCCCTTCGACACGTTGCTACCCTCTGACATACAATTCTCAGCGACTGATTACGCCCGCGATGCAATAACCTTGGCCGCCCATGCCCGAGAGGTCGCTCGTCATCGCCTCACAGCATCGCAAGTTTCTCAAAAGCGACGCTACGATCATCGGCACCGAGAACCACAATTTTCGCCTGGTTCCCTTGTCCTTCTCCGGACGCCATCTCGTCGTGTCGGCTTAGCGGAAAAACTCCTTTCTCGTTACTCTGGTCCGTACAAGATATTGCGCCAACTGACTGACGTGACGTACGAGATCGCACCAGCCGACGTGTCTTTGCTACCTCAGGTCACAAGCGATGTTGTTCACGTCGCCAGACTCAAGCCTTATATACCCACATTAAGTGATGTGCCATGATTTGCACCGGGACGGAGCTAAACCCGCCGGGAGGGTGATGTTGCGGTGAAAAGAACGAGGAAGCTGGCCCCAGATTAGAGGAAGACGACGTCTCTTACCGCCGCTTGAGCACCAGCTGTATTTATCGTAAAATACCAACTCTGCACTCGTGTGCCTGTTTTCTTCGTGCAACAATATATTACAAAGCGGCACCATACGTTTCTGATAGGCGTTGTTCAAATGCCCTGGTAAACGACACGCTTTTATTGCGACACTGCAATTTCACCGGAATGTTGCAGTGGGTCCCTGCTGTTAGAACCGGAAGGCCTTTCTGATAGCTAGTTTTTTTTTTCGTCAGATATGATTTTTTTTTCGCGTATTTCTCATTCAGTTATGGCAGAGAGCCGTTTGTGCGGCCGAGAGATGTCACCACGTAGCGACGCCCCCAAATCCTGAAAATGTGAGCATTTGCAGCAGCCCTCATTGGCGTAAAATGTGAGATCGATCAACAATCGTGAATGCTACAGTTTGTCAAAAGTTACCAATACTAATTGATGTTTTTAGGCAAGTGCACAATTTGAAGTCTGTGACAGTATGTAGTAAAGCGTTTCTACTGCACATTCTGATTTCGCTACATATGCTGACTTTTAAGCTTCAGTTGCTTGTGACCACACGATATAAAACGAACGTCTTATATGAACAAACAGGGCAGAGTCTTTCAGCACTGTCTTCCCCTAATGAGCGCAGGACCGCACTAGTGTTCATATTTGAATACGTTTCCTATAGGCACAAAGAGCGCTTTCGCAGACTACTGGGATGAATACTCTTATAGGGTAGTAACTAGGGCTTCCCTCACACATGCTTCCATCATGCGGGAACTACAACATGGTGATCTCAGCAACGTTAACCTATAGAACCTTTTGGAATATTCCACCCACTTCTTGGCCAATCCTCAACACTGGGTATGAGCCGCCATTACTGAAGTGAAGACAAAGAAGAAGCACGGCGTCCTTCAATTTATTTTGTTGAATTTATATATAAATTTTAAACCACTCAATTCTTGGAAAATCCCCCACAGTGGGTGTGAGCCACAGTGACGAACCACAAGAACAGGACCAGCAAATGAACACAGCAAAGCTAAGTGTAGTTAATGGCAGCTTTTTGAAAAAGAAACGCCGAGTCCAACGCAATTTATAGAACACAAGACCATGTGTCTCCTGTCTAGGATGTTCAGGTGGGGAAACAATTTGTGACATCAGTTTTACTACGAGAGGAGCCCATTTAGAGGGAACACGGCTAGGCTCATAAATACATTTGCATGCCGTACACATTTCTGCTATTGCGCGAAAATAATTACGTCTTGGTAGAAAATCCTGAAATGGGGATAATGATGGCGGGATGCACAAACGACGCGAAAGAAGCTTCATGGTGTCATTATGCAATAATTCAAGAGCAGCATTTAGCGCATTGATGCAGGCCAGCGTGTAATATGCAACAATTCCGTGAAGGTTCCTTGTGAGTGCAGCCAAGGGTGACAAGCTTGCGCGACCTAGGAATATTACGTGGCCATCTAGTGGATGCATCACATGTGTACGAGTGAGAAATCACACAACGACTCTGGAGGTCTACCTTGAGGGAATCAGCTACTCACTGACAATGAGATGCAAGCTCTGTGGCGCTTACATTGCTGTGCGAGAATAGTGGTAAGGCGTCTAGGTTTAAGGAGGAAAAGAAGGCGTCTTCGCGTTCGTTAGAACTTTCTCGGTGCTTCGTCATTTTCTGCTCGTCGTGGTGTTGCGCCAGGGTGACCGACTTTGTCTTCATTTCACTTGCAATTGATGGCGGTCGCTTGGTAGCAACATCGCCTGCACGGCACGTTTTCCCGTCTTGTACAGTGACCGTTGGTGCCTCGTGATTTACTCCCTCCAACACCAATCTTGAGCACGGGCGACATCTTTCACGGGATTCTCTTCCGCTGTTCCTTCTTTTCGCGGTTCCCGAGCTGACGACGGCTCAATCTTCGGGTCTTCTCCCAAACGTTCTGGATCGTTCGGCCCTCGCGCTCCGTCGACGTTTCCAATGATGAGGACACATAGGGGGGCATTCATGCACAGGGCAGTAGCTCTCCCGCTAAAGTAAGGAGCCTCAACCTCAATCATGACTTCAGGAAGCATCCGAATATAACTATCGATTAGGCAAACCGGTTGGTATTGCCTGTGAACTCATTGTCTCGGACCAATTCCTTTCGCACGATAACAGTGGTGCTTACAGTATCCCTTAGTATCGTGATTTCCTTTCCACCAACTTTCCCCTTAAGTGTCGGCATTCCTTTCGTTGTGCCTGTTCGTCGTGCTGTCATCACAGCACCAACGATAGGAATCTTCTTGCTGCTCTTCAGCTCGATAAGCTACCCGATGATCCTGCCCTTCCTGCACTTTCCGTGGGACATACACAGAGGCTGCTTGGTGGGCTTTACTCTCTTCGTTTCGACATGCGTGTGCCTTGTGCCCAGTTTGTTCACATGTAAAGCATTTCATCACACTGGGACGCATAAAGTTGGTCCGACAATTGCTAGCGCGGTGACCCAATCGGTTACACAAAAAGCATCGCGGAACGCTCTCCTGTGTATGCTTCTTTTCTTCTGGCGTCGATTTCTTCGAATCCACGGGAGCCTCCTTTTTGACCTTGACCAAATTCGTGCCACCTTGCGCTTCTAAGAATTGATCAACCAATTCAAGCATGTCCTCAAGATTTACACGCACTGTAAAACACTATAAAAACCCTTCTTAACCTCTAATTCATGCTGATATATCAAAGTAGGGTGATAGGAGCGCGAGGAACGAAATAGGTATTTTTTTCAAAAATGTGGTCTCTAAATATAAATCTCCACTTTTAAATTACAATATGCCTTAACGTCTCCTCTGTCATATACAATGCTTAGAGTAAACATCTCCATCCCTTTTATATCTTTCTTTATTTTTGAGGACAACTGATCAAAAGGACAACTGATTTATTTTTATTCGGACAACTTGCACCAGCGCCGGACGGGATGATCGGGAAGACAGCAAAAAGTGTTACTCGGTGTTCGTGCCACTAGTAAAGCCTTAAACTACATTATGCACGTTGCGATCCCGTACGCAAAAGTATGGGCGTTCCGAGACGTGCTAGACGTGCTAGACGTGCACGGACAGCAGCAGCCCTCCCGCGCGGGCGAGCTAATGGAATCGGCTCGAATGACTTTGCGTCTTCAATTAAGCCTGCAAATGCTGAAGTCGTCCCTGCTGCCGGCTCGATCCATTCCGCTCGTCGTTCCCTCGGGAAAACAAGGCTCGGCCTTTTTGATACCGCGCTGTCACTTTCACTGGATGCGCTCCCACTCCGGCCGGGGCGAAAAGCCAAGTTTAAGCTGATGTGACGGGGGACCGTTCATGACGCATTCAACTCGTGGTGACTGCATCGGTACGTATTACCCTAGTATTTCACGTGTCTCTTATATATTTCTGGGAGTGTTGGGATTTTTATTTGCTTATTATAGCGCAGAAAACTTACGGGTAAGTCCATGAGTGTTTTCCCGATGAGCTAATGAAACGCTCATCAGTTTAAGAGAGAGTTTTCCGACAGGCCTGTATAAAATGCCCATTGCTTTTAACCTATTGGGCTGAGTATTGCAGGGCTCGATTACGCGCAGTGCTGCTGCAATATTGTCGACTTAATAGTGCTTAACTAGGTTTTCTTGGAAGGCATGTCAAGAAGCTTACACGTGTTCCCGAAGCGGAAGATGGCATGCGATGGCATGCGAAGTTACATGTCAAGGAAGAGCGAAACACATTGAATGTCTGGAGTAACATCGACATTATACATATAGAGCGATAATTGTAAAGGCACGCTTATATTCCTACCTTCGCATAAGAATTGTATAAACACACACACACACACACACACACACACGCACACACACACGCACACGCACACGCACACGCACACGCACACACACACACACACACACACACACACACAGGCTAGTACGTACACATAGAAACATGCGTACGTGTGTGCATATATGTGTCACAAAAGTCGCATATGATGAACATTGCCTGCGCATAATGTCTTAACGTACGCCATGAAAAGGGTTTCTTTTTTTTTGTCTCTTACGCCCAAGGCGAAAGCGCTCTAATTCTTCGCTAAGAACAGTGTGCCGTAAGCGTACGCGCACCGCTTAGTGTGTGTTAGCGTGGGCCGTAAGACGAGCATCCGAGCTGCTCCTGATCATGTGTCTTTGTTTTGTCTATTTTTATTTTGTCTATTTTTGTTTTGACTGCTTGCCGTGAAGGCCACTGCCAGCAGAGCATGAGCCGTAAGGCGAACATCTGAGCTACGTGACGTGATTTTGTTTTGTCTAGTATGGAACTGCTTGCCGTGAAGGTCACCGCCAGCAGAGCCAGAGCCTTAAGACGTGCATCCGAATTACATGTCAGATCATGTGCTTTTGTTTGTGTTATGTCTGAACCACCGGACGTTGTGTCCGAGCCACGTTGCAGATCATGTGCTTTTGTTTTGTCTATTGTTAAACGGCTTGCCGTAAACGTCACCGGCGGCGGAATCTGAATCACGGGACGTTGTATCCGTGCTACGTCTTAGGCCGTGTGCCTTGCCGACCGCGTGACTGGTGTTTTGTCTGTGAGCTACTGGTTCGCCCGTGAAGGACACCGAAAGTGAAGTGTGAACCATGCCCGGTAGCAACCAGTGCCAACGTGACTGTTTCAAGGATGCATCGACACTACACTAGAAGCTGGGACCGGCGGCCGGAGAAACGTATAAAATACGGCCCCATCCTATGCTTCATCAGTCTGCTCTGCGCCGGAGAAGAGATCCATGCTGGGCAACTACCGGGACACAACGCAGCCGCCCATCACCCCCGGTCCTCGTCGAGCCGCCGCTGACCCATCTCGCCAGCTTCGACGGTCGCTCATGAACGGCGCCGGTGTTGAAGGACTCTGCTGCGCCCGGTTACGTATGTCAATCGCTTGACTTTTAGTGGACTGCGGACTCTAATTATTTGCTCGGCTCTTGCTGTTGGTAATTCATTTAATACTGATCAGTGTCTTGACATATTTGAATTTTCATGCATGCTGCACATCTGAATAATTGTGGAATGTATAATTAGTTCACCCTTGTATTCTAGATAACTGTTCTGTTCGATTGGGAATATCTTTTTCTTTGTTTCAACTCATTATTAAAGTTTTTTTGTGTTCGTTGATTGGAGAAGGCCCTTGACTCTTTCATACCGGCGATTGGCGCAAGCCGTACACCAGAGGCCCAACCCCCATGCCACATCTTGGGCGAAGCTTGTGCTTCGGCCCCGAGTCGTGACATTATCTGGCGTCCGCGACAGGACCTCTGGTGCAAAGCAGCCACCTTGAACGGGTCGGGAACCTTGGCCAATTATCCTTTTTGTGCACTGAGAGTTTTGTATTTTGAGCAACGGCATCAAGGTGAAAAACCCTGCATTGATAAGTGCATGATCGCTCATTTGTGTGCCTAAGATTTTCTTTCACTATGGAGCTGGAAAAGCTTGCATCTATCGGCACTCAGCTTGGCCTGTCAGGAGCGGAACTGAGAAAGTGGATAGAGGAGGAGCAGGCGAGACAGCGAGAGGAAAGAGTCTTGGCCCGAGAGGCAGCAGAAAGAGAGCGAGAAGCAGCACTTAAAGCAAGCGAGTGTGAGGTAGAAGCGTTACGTCTAAAACTGGAGCTTAAAAAGCTGAGTAGAGAGAATGATGTCAATGATGTTAGCAGCACTCAGGAGAGGGATGCCGACATCGGCTTGCAGTTTAATGCGAGCAAACTCCTCATCGCATTTGATGAAAAGAAAGATGATCTTGACGCGTACGTACGCCGTTTTGAAGGTATTGCGAAGAGTCAGAGGTGGCCCGAAGACCAATGGTCAACTGTTTTGAGCACGTGCCTAAGCGGGGAGGCATTAAGCGTTTTTGGGAGATTATCACCGGAAGACGCGTCGAGCTACTCCAAGGTCAAGGCCGCTCTGTTGAAGCGCTTTCGATTTACCGTTGAGGGCTTCAAAGAGAAATTTAGGACTGCAAAATCAGCCGATGGCGAGACCGCTGCGCAGTTTTCGGCTAGGTTGACTCACTACTTTGACCGCTGGATCGAAATGGCTGGGATAGCGAAGGACTACTCGTCACTCCGCGAACTTTTGATTCAGGAACAATTTCTGAGCAGTTGCCACCCAAATCTGACACTTTATCTCAAAGAGAGAAAGGCTGAGTCACTTGAAGAAATGTTAGGACTGGCTGATCGCTTCCTAGATGCACAAGGGGGAGCTAACCTTGCGAAAGCAAAAAGAGATGGACGAGAAGAAGCAGGAAGCTATGAAGTGGACAGAAAAAAGGGCAGCCAAAGAGCACCGCCGAAGTGCTATCTTTGTTGTAAGTTGGGACACCATGCGGCACAATGCAAGAGCAACTTTGCAGGTAGCCAGGGTCCTGTTTGCTTTAAATGTGGAAGGAAAGGGCACAAAGCAGATGCGTGTCAACAGAGAGCGAAGGAAAAGCCTCAGGCTTCATGTATATACTCACCCGGCAGGGGAGATAAGAGAGAAAGCATCTACGATGGATACGTAGAGTTGAAGAATGGCGACAAGATTTCGGTGGTGAACGCAGTTATGCAGATACGGCCGCGATTCTTAGTCGAGGGAATGCCAGTTGCTACCGGCACCCTTTCCGGGAAGCCCGTCTCCGTGTTACGCGATACGGGAAGCAATACAGTAATAGTAAGGAGGAGCCTCGTCGAAGACGAAGAGCTCACAGGGGACAGCAGTCCAGTACGTTTGGTGGACGGCACAGTGAAGATGCTACCCGAGGCTCGAATTTACGTGGAGACCCCTCATTACACGGGCACCATCACTGCACTTTGTATGCAGGAGCCCTTGTACGATGTAATTCTTGGGAACGTAAAAAGCGTGCGAGCTGCGGACGACCCGGCAGCCGCCGGCGGAGGACTGATAAAACAACAGCCGACGGAAGAAAGGGCGACCGCCGCAGCCGTGACTAGAGCACAGACGAACAGAGCAGCGAAGAAATTTGAGAGGCTCAAAACACCTGGCGCTGGAGATGACACCGAAGCAACGAGTGCGTACGCAGAAGCACAGCGAAAGGACGAATCGTTGCGTCACTGCTTTTCGCAGATCGGTAAAAAGCTAACGTGCAGGGATAAGAAAAGCGCCATCGAATTCAGAATTGAGAAGGGGCTCTTATATCGCTCGTTCTCACAGCCAGATGGGAGATACGTGAAGCAGCTGGTTGTGCCGAGGGAACATCGGGAAGCGATACTGAAAACTGCCCATGATGGAGTATTGGCAGGACACTTAGGAGCACAGAAAACGAAATTCTGCATTCTGGACGAATTCTTTTGGCCAGGGCTTACTGCCGACGTCAAGAGATTCGTTAGTTCCTGCGACATTTGCCAACGAACAACACCGAAAGGCAGGGTACCAAGAGGCTGTCGCACTACCAAGTGTCGAGGCAGAGCGGGTCGCTCAAGCATTGATAAAAATGTTTTTGCGAGTGGGGAATCCAAAAGTTTTCGATGTACCTATATGGGGCCCCATTTGTAGTCCAATCCGACCACCAACCGCTTAGCTATTTGCGTCAGGCGAAACAACTGAATAGTAGGGTGCTTCGATGGAGTTTGCTCCTGCAAGAATACGAATTCACTGTAAAGCACATCAAAGGGAGAGAAAACGTAGGAGCAGATTATCTAAGCAGGTTGTAAAAGAGAGTCCCCACGGGGCTGTCGAGGTGAAATGTGCGTGCTTACAAATGCGACATTTTGCGGGTTGTTGAATATTATGTAATAATATTCTAAAAGTGGGGGGCAGTGTCACAAAAGTCGCATATGATGAACATTGCCTGCGCATAATGTCTTAACGTACGCCATGAAAAGGGTTTCTTTTTTTTTTTTTGTCTCTTACGCCCAAGGCGAAAGCGCTCTAATTCTTCGCTAAGAACAGTGTGCCGTAAGCGTACGCGCACCGCTTAGTGTGTGTTAGCGTGGGCCGTAAGACGAGCATCCGAGCTGCTCCTGATCATGTGTCTTTGTTTTGTCTATTTTTATTTTGTCTATTTTTGTTTTGACTGCTTGCCGTGAAGGCCACTGCCAGCAGAGCATGAGCCGTAAGGCGAACATCTGAGCTACGTGACGTGATTTTGTTTTGTCTAGTATGGAACTGCTTGCCGTGAAGGTCACCGCCAGCAGAGCCAGAGCCTTAAGACGTGCATCCGAACTACATGTCAGATCATGTGCTTTTGTTTGTGTTATGTCTGAACCACCGGACGTTGTGTCCGAGCCAGGTTGCAGATCATGTGCTTTTGTTTTGTCTATTGTTAAACGGCTTGCCGTAAACGTCACCGGCGGCGGAATCTGAATCACGGGACGTTGTATCCGTGCTACGTCCTAGGCCGTGTGCCTTGCCGACCGCGTGACTGGTGTTTTGTCTGTGAGCTACTGGTTCGCCCGTGAAGGACACCGAAAGTGAAGTGTGAACCATGCCCGGTAGCAACCAGTGCCTACGTGACTGTTTCAAGGATGCATCGACACTACACTAGAAGCTGGGACCGGCGGCCGGAGAAACGTATAAAATACGGCCCCATCCTATGCTTCATCAGTCTGCTCTGCGCCGGAGAAGAGATCCATGCTGGGCAACTCCCGGGACACAACGCAGCCACCCATCACCCCCGGTCCTCGTCGAGCCGCCGCTGACCCATCTCGCCAGCTTCGACGGTCGCTCATGAACGGCGCCGGTGTTGAAGGACTCTGCAGCGCCCGGTTACGTATGTCAATCGCTTGACTTTTAGTGGACTGCGGACTCTAATTATTTGCTCGGCTCTTGCTGTTGGTAATTCATTTAATACTGCTCAGTGTCTTGACATATTTGAATTTTCATGCATGCTGCACTTATCTGAATAATTGTGGAATGTATAATTAGTTCACCCTTGTATTCTAGATAACTGTTCTGTTCGATTGGGAATATCTTTTTCTTTGTTTCAACTCATTATTAAAGTTTTTTTTTGTGTTCGTTGATTGGAGAAGGCCCTTGACTCTTTCATACCGGCGATTGGCGCAAGCCATACACCAGAGGCCCAACCCCCATGCCACATCTTGGGAGAAGCTTGTGCTTCGGCCCCGAGTCGTGACAATATGAATGCCAGTTAAATGACAATTTAACACTTCTGGGTCCAGCGAGAGTATAAAGATCAACAAAGATAGTTCTGGTGCCTCATTTAAAGAGAGTCGTATACGGGGCTTGTCAGGACATACAAAAAAGAGTAAGAGGTCTCTTTTTGTGAGAGTGCACGTAAGATAGAAGCGAAAGCGCAGTGGCACGAGAAGCCTCTTTATTGTTATTTTTTCCGAGAATGTGAAACGGTAGGCTGCGATTGGGCCTTTATTCGTTATTAAAATAAAAGCTTAAACACAGCAAATTATATTTAAAAATCTGGAATAAGTTGCAAATAATCACTCCATAATGAGGCACAAGACGGCTGTTTGCTGGCTGGTTATATTGTACACAATATAACAAGCGAAGAACGCACAGGGACGACAGTTGGGCAGGCTCACCTCTGTAGAAGGGCACAATATAAATAAAAGCAAAAAAAAAATTAAAAGAAAAGTTTCACGAACGTTGCGAAGGGCGGGTAAGATTGACGGCTCGCCAGATACACTGAACGGCGCCCAAACCCTTACACGCCTCTTATGGTCACGTGATAGATGCTTCCATGAAGTGCCCTCGTCCTTGCTCGCGTCCGCTTTAACGCGAAAGTTGTGCGTGCTCGTTTCTATTACGCCAGAGTGACGTCTTCATCACCCACCAGGTGGCGGTATGAGGCCGTAAAGGGCGATATGGGATGGGCGAGTTTTGAGGCGAGGGAGGCTCAGAGCAAAATAAGGTTCGAAGAAAGGCTAAGGAATATGAAGGAGAGTAGATGGGCAGAGAAGGTGTTCCGTTACTTCTATAGGAAGAGCGTGGACACAGAGTGAAGAAAAAGAGCTAGGAGGCTCACTAGTAAATATACGGCTGGTAGTGTAAGCAGTATGTCAACAAAGAGCGTTAAGCGAAAAGTCAGAGAGGCGGAGAGGAATTACTGGATGGCAGCTATGGAGAAAAAACCGGCTTCGAGTATCTACCGAAAGGGCAAAAATGAAATAAGGAGGGAGGCATTTTACGACAATTCAATGGGAAGCGCTTTACAGTTTGAAGCGAGATCGGGTTGTCATAGAACGGGTAGTTATAAAGCGAGATACAGTAAAGAAGAAGAACAATGCACGTGCTACGGGAAAGATCAGGAAACGGCGGAGCATGATGATTGAATGTGGAGACATCCACCCAGGTGTACGTTTGGGCACGAGCCTACATGACGCCTTGGGTTTTAGAGACAATGGAAAGCTGAACACACCCGCGATTGAAATAAGTAAGAGACGGTTAGAGTATTGGTGGCAGAAAACTAGAGAGAAAGGACAAAAATAAATATTGGGAAAAAAAATAAGGACATTCTGCCGTAAAGGGCACAGAACGGAGCTGAAAACTTAGGGTTTTTTTTTTTTTCTTGAGTAAAATAGTTTTAATGGAAGTAAAGACACTAGGCCAACGATAAAAAAAAAAGAGTAAAGGTGTTTTTTTTTTTCGAGCATGGTGGCACACTTGTCACCGCCCCGTTATAAAGGGGACGCTCATAGCATGCATCCATCCATCCTACAGGATCAAGAGACGGAAAGAGCTAAGGGGGCCATAATTACTAGAGCCGTTGCAAGCTGCTATCGTGAGAGCGCCAGCGGCAGGCAGTGGCGAGAACTGAGTGCGGTCCAAGGTAGACTCTTTTAAGTAGCATACTTTCTTGCAGCAACGTGCCAGACATAAGTTCAGCATTTTTGTTCGATGTGCGATTGCCACGGGTCTACCGAATGAAGAGTGATCGCGAGGTAGCTAGGAGCGCTGGAACGATGCGTAACTTTGCTTTCTCTACATGAGATTTACATTAGGCGTCTACTCTCGTCAAGAACGGGAATTTTGTTTTTAGGCACTGGTACTTTCCGCTGCGCAGAGCGTTCGTTACCCGAGACACATTCGCACCCAAATTTCACACTTGCTTTAATATAACTTTTCCCTCGATCCCATTTTCGCTCACACCTTCTTGGCTTTGCTGGTCCAGAGCCGTAAACGAATACTCAGAGACTTATTGCTTCAAACTAGAAAGCTTTGAGCCATCCGACATTGCACACAACCATAATGTGCCTCATTCAAATGAGGGCCAGATAAGGAACGAAAGAAAAAAACAACAACAGAATCGCCTTTCATTTGGATACGTCCCCCAACAGCACAACTTCCGACAAACTTCGTCTACTCGCGCACTCAGGCATATTACCCACACGCCAAATCATTCTTCGCGCAGCTTTAAAAAGTCACTCGACCTAACAAGGTTAACGCCTCAGTTCAAAATCTTCCTCCTTCGTCATACGTCGCTAACCACACCTTTTATTGTGAGGAAATGGGCGACCTCCCGCTCTCTGTCTCTAAATCCTCGGTAATAAAAACCGCAAATGTAATGCCAACCTAGGTGTGACGAAAAGTGGGGCTCTCAGGCACTCGTGAGATAGCGAGTTAAAAGACGCACAGGCCATCAGCCTGCGGCTTAACTCACCCATTCCGCGCCCATCGCAATGGTGCGTTCAGAAGCGGCACATCCGTCTCTGCAAGTTCGGTCAAACAAAAAAGGTAGCGCAAGTAATCTTTTCTATGGAAAGAGAGCAGTCTCCTACAGGACGTTCCATGAATTCCCACTTATTTTCGACCGCCAAGGTGAAAGCCATGAAGAAACAGTTGGAAAGGCATTTCATTCCTCTTCTCATATCTGAATAACGCGACACCTACCCCGTGCTTAAGTAGGTAAAGTTTGTTGGACCCAGAGGGAAGAGAGTAGTCGGCTCCCAAAGTGTGGCACTTACTCCTCATGATGAGACAAAACTCTGCCGTCCACCCCGGCGCAGTTTCTCGGGACAAAATACATAATTATGCGGACGATGATGTCGCAGCGAATCTCATCTTCTTGGATCGTAATATTGCTTCTTCGTTTTCTTGTCTTCAAACAGAAAGTTCACAAGCAGTCAGAAATAAAATGTGGTAGGGCTCAGCCCGGCTGTTGAGGATAAAGAGATTGCATTAGGAGGGACGAAAAGTTTTGCAACTCGAACAAAATGAGCTTTGTGATGTTCATTAGGCATTCAAGGCGGCAGTGTTGATGGAAGTTCAAGAAGGGGTTTTACGGCTGAAAGATGAAAGCTTAACCACTTTCGTAATATTTTGATTCTACTTTCATGCCTTTGATGTCTTTTGCTTGAAGAAAGCCGTCTATGCTGCGCGAAGATCCGCGAGCAATCCCCTCTATTCCGCAACCAAATTATGATATGCAATGAGCCTGTATGGATAAAATTGAAGATAGGCGGGGCAGGGGGTGAGAGGTGACGGGAAGTTACGGGATTTGCAGCAAATAATGGTAAATCTAGAGAAACGTATTTTGTTCAGATTATGTTACTGGATTATACTCGTGCAAACTCATTCCCAGAAACAGGAATAATGTTCGTATAATGAAGCAGAGAGGGAGAGTTCAACTTGTTTCCTTAGTTTTTTTTTGTTTTTGCAAATTCACTGAATATTTCTTGCAGCTTGGTGATGTCTTTCTTATTTTTGTTGTTCATTAGCGCAAGAGACTCTTACACGATTGTGGCATTTGTCTCTTGTTTGACCACGTGTGACCATTTCTGCATTGTCAATCTGTGTTATGATACGTCAAACGTATTCCCGTATGTAGGCAGCGTTTAGTGCAAATAAAACCAGTTAGTCAGCAATTGTGATGTGGTTGTGTGCTTATTGTCGTCGTCCTGTTTTATTCGCACTCCGCTTTTTCAAGAACTATGAGCGAACTTGCCCAAATCTACGTCTTAATACTACATACTAGCAATCCACGCAGCCTAGCGTTCTGTACATACCACCAATATCTGTTATCTTATTGCAGCGAGGCACGTGCTGTATTAAAAAAACATCTTTATGTATTTCATGTCAGTTTTGCTTCATAAAAGTAACAACGTTTTACAAGTTGATCTAGTGCAGTGCCCATAACATCCGGATCAGTGACGCAAATGTTCGCTCTTTAATCACGAACAACGACGCTTTCTCTCACGCTTCCTTCGTGAATAGTTGTATCACCCAGGACCCTTAAAGGGACACTAAATAGAAACAATGAATTGGTTTAGATTGATAAACTGTACTCTGAGAACTCTAATGTCGTTAATTTCACCATCATAGGTTTAGTAATAGACGAGAAAACGAAGTTCAATGTTTCATTTTTAAATTTCGCGCCTAAATCTCCGCGCGTGACATCACAGATTCCAAAGTTATTTATCGTATTTTGGGGCCATTCGCTCAACAGAATTTCCTCAAACTTGGTATGTTAAGGATACGAACCCCTCGGAGGACAATGTACTCCATTTTTACCGATTAGGAACTACGCAGGATCTAGAAGGCACCGTCAAAATATATGATGTCGCAGCGAATGGTGCGGAAACTTTAAAGTGACGTTGCCACCCACATTTTCTTTTTTCGCGTTTTCTCGCTTACTAAGCATCTTCTCGCAGTAAGGGTGGTGTTTTTGGTATCGTGAAAGAGCTGTTTACTAATACCAGAAAAATCGTTTTGCTCTTTAGTGTCCCTTTAATATATATATGGCTAATAAAAACACGTTTACACGGGAGGCCGATGGGTTAAATTTAGGAAGGAAAGGTATTCATTGGTCTTATAGGAAGTCAATTAGCCGCTCGTTTTCCCTCGTATGAGCCCTTGGCTCCACACCGGGATCTTCGCTCTGACGAAAATGGGATATTATTAACCAGGGCCCTCACATGGCTCGACCCCAGAGGGGACAGCGCTCTCTGCTCACCCAGCGTGTGTTCAGAAGTCATTACCAGACAGCAAGGGGAGTTCGCTAGCGGACGACACGAACTCGGCACCCCGTGGGTGTAGGTTGACAGTTATGGGGAGTCGGAAAGTACGGGAGTGACGCTGCCTTTCGACGCTCTAAATGTAAGAGTGGGAGCACACCCATTCGGTGATTGCTTTATGTGGCCAGGCAATCTGGTTTAATTCCTAACCGCATGCTTTTCGGCCGTCTTTTGCTGGTGTTTGGGATGGCAATATTGTGACCGAGTGGTAAACTAAACGCTGAAGATGCGCGGAAGTTTAGGGCGGGCTTCGAGCAGTTTAGACGATGTAGTCGCACCACATTCTTCAGAATGATCGTAAGTTGGTCCAGTTGGTTCACATTCATGTTTGAAGATTTGGTTGAGGCGCACCGAAACACAGAGACTAGAAGAAGCAGACAGGAGAGCGCTTACCTGCTTACCTGAGTAAGCGCTGTCCTGTCTGCTTCTTCTAGTCCGTGTGTTTCCGTGCGCCTCCATCAAATTTTCAAACATGAACGTAAACCAACTGGCTCAACTTACCATCTTGCTGAAGAATGTGGTGCGTCTACATCGTCCCAATTCAAGCAAATTTTTAAACAACATTCTTCGTATTTTTTCACAAAATTCTGCCTTTGCGTGTAAGCATTCAGCCCACTACCTCTTACTTCCAACGAATTGGTAAAAATACCTTTGTTTTGTACGTGGAGTTGGTCTGTCCTTTCTGTCGGCTGCTTCGTCTTCCCTATTCTTCGTTTGTTTGTTTTTACATTGTAGTATCAACAATTTATTTTCTTACGGTAGAATAGCGCAAATACGAAGACGAGAGAAGATGGGAGACGAACAAGCGCATTTTCTATCAAGCGCCATCACTAATTTACCTTTAGTAAAGAAGATTTGCTGTGGACTTCTGCAGCTAATGTGCAGCTCGCATTTTACGGATGTATGTCTCATTTGCCAGAAATGTTCAAAGGCTAAAACCACAAGCTTTGACTGTATAAACTCACGAACTACAGAGAGTAGGTCTCGTGATAGCAGATTTCTTCGACCATTTTTACTTATCATTTATTGGATGAATGCTTCTGGAGAACATGGAGAACACACAAAGCAACACCAGGGTGAATATTTAGTACATCACTCGCAACAATTCGCAGTGCTGCCATGCCTTCATAAACCTTTTTTTACTGTGATTTTCATTTGGAAAGCTGTTCACACAGGCGGCTGTCCTAGAAAAAGTCAGCGGTTTCGTACTATATTACGGCAGTGTGAAACCTCGTTAAGCAGTGCCATAGAAACACTGCACAGATGACATCAAAGTTGAATGGTGTAGGCCAACTACACGACGGTTTCATTTAAATCGACCGTGAAACCACTTCTACCCTCTTTCAATACGAAGTTCTACTTGGTAATTTCTGTCTTCCACTACACGCTAATCTCAGATGGACTACGTCTTCGCTCTCATACTCGTGCACACTCCCACGGTCCTTTATTCATTTGCCTATGATGACTCGAAAGTGAAAGCCATCTTCTTATTTTTTCTCCTCAATCGATTGTATTGACCCCCCTTGCTGAACCAACGCTGCTCTGCACTGCCTCCGGTACTGGAGGCGTTCGAAGCGTGGTTTTCCAGTGCCTCCGTGATCGGCGCACGCTTGACCAAGCGATGGTTTGATGTGATGGCGTCGTCATGTGACGTCACGATGCCGTCACATGTTTTGAGGGTCTCTGACGGCAAGGGGCGGCATAGGGTGACGTCGCCAACGGTCACTTTTCGCTTTGATGCGGAATCAAAGCCTTCGCTTTGACAAATTCTGCCGCTCTATGTAGGACCGGCTCCTTGAGCGTTGCAATTACCACTCTCCTTCACCACGTGCCGGTGGTGCTGTAAATAACTGCTTATTCAGGTTGCAGGAGAATATGGTGAGCTTGTTTCTTACAGCCCCAAGAACGCATGGCCCTTGCGAGACGCGTTCGTCAAATATGTCGTGCGTCGCCTGATGGAAGGCGTCATTCAGAAATGGTGGCGCAGCTGCCAGTGATCGTTGGCACATGCGCGTTGGCTAAAATAATGCCTAAAAACTCGCACAAGATTCGCAAAAATTGCTGTCAAGCCAACGTCCCCTTAGAAAAAAATTTTCTTGATGAAACGAACTGCAAGAATTACCTTATACAACGGATACGCACGGAATTGATCTGGGAGTCAACGAGCAGCTATAGATATCCAGAATAAAAAAAAATCGCAGTTACGCGACAAATTACGGCTTGCGTGTCAGTCATGTCGCATTAGGGGCCTTTGTGACAGTGACTGAATGAAGACAGAGCGGATAATCCGACACCGCTACCAACCAGAGGCACATGCAATTTCATCTCGTCCCTGTGAGTTCAAGCTTCCGCTTCGTATACAACGGCCACCTTTCCATTGCACAAGCGCCGTACACTGTCACACGGCCTCGTAAGACTTCTCAAAGGTGACGTCACTGCGATGGCTTTCACCAACTGCGAGTCGAGAGTGGTGCTCATTGCATTCAAGAGCCTTATCGTTAGGGATACGCTAAACCGGGGTGAAAAGTTATAAAGAACATGACCCCTAGAGAGGGGTGATGACGCCTGAGATAAGACATAGGCATAAGCGGAGATGGGACGACGTGTGCGCGCGACCTGCTATATGAAAGGTCACGCAGTTTCTCATCTCGCTAAGTCGTCTATTCAAGAAGCGAGCCTTATGGCATACGGGTTTATGCCATATGGGCAGAGAGGCAGGAGAAGCACTTACGGATGACCGCGCGACGTAAACTCTCACATAACTGAACTAATGTTAACGCAAAAATACATTGTCTTTCATTGCGCAGTTGGCGGTATTATTTATTCTCGTCACGCGTCACTGAGCCCATGTGAAAGAAGCCACGACAGGCCTGCGCCTGCCACGCAACAACTCACGCGTAGCTAATCTTACGCACAATCGGTAGCCGCGTACAATCCTGCGTACGTCAGTCTATCGGTCGTAGGCACTTAGCCAGCACACCCTGTGTGTATAAACAGTAGCGCGGTTCGACGACAAATGGGAAGTAGCGCGTGCCGGACGCTGACGGCGTCCCCAAGGGGATGCCTATCAAAAAGAACGACGATGTCGTTAGACGAGATGCGACACGCGTAGGCCGCCTACATTGCCGCCGCTTCCCCGTGCACGTGACCACCCTGTCCTCATGTGGGGAACGCCCCCTGTGCTTCCCTTTGCTGGTGAGTGCTCCCACATCACCTCTCCACGTGTTCACCTCCTTTTGTTATTTGAAACGGAAGCATGTTTAAAATGGGTTGAAGGGGTGACGCGCCATTCATATGATGATCGCGGAAATTGCAACCGGAACGTGTTCTTAAAGACACTTCCGTTATCGCAAGCGCTTAATTAGAAACATTCGTAGATTACATGTGTTTAGAAGAAATAAAAGAAAATGTTTACACGAAAGACGGTCGAGTGTTGAATGCTTCCAGATCTCAAGCAATACGCTTAGACGTTGCGGAGATGTTGACAACCAGCGGTCCTGCATGGTATTCCAGCTGCTGGATTTTCATGAAATGTGCGGCAATGCAACGATGCTTAGTCGCGTTCGTGGCAGTCGTCCATGCAGTAAGACGGCGGGTGCAACTCCCGTTGTTGCATGTTGTTGCATCGGTAGACGGCCAAACAGTCTGTCACGGCGACACGAAGATCCAGACGCTCATATACCGCCATCTGGACGACAGAATTGAGGACTGTACTGAACCTTTCTACGAGCCCGTTTGCTTGCGGGTGGTGAAAGAAAAACAATCACGTATGCCGCGTTCCTGAAGCAATTCATCAAGTTCAACTGAGCTGAACGGCATTCGTGGATGGAAACTATTTCACTGGGGTAGCCCTCACGAGCAAACACGTGTGGCAGGGAGTTCTTGACCGTCGCTGTAGAAATTTTTCTTGAATAAACACTTCCCGTTATTTGCTGTGACAATCAATAAGCGCCACTGCATAACGGCAATAGATGGGAGCTTGCTCAATGAGTCCAATAGTATCAATGGGAATATTCTCCCAAGGTTTGTCAGGGAAGGCTACTGGTTGCATAGGTGCTACATTTGGCCTGTTGACTTTTCACGTGACTGTCAAAGAGCACGGCATTTAACCAGTTGTTCTACATGGTCATCGATTCGATGTCACCAGCACAACTCTCGCAGTCGGATTTTGTACAATTGATCCCCGATTGTGATTCGTGCGCGACTTCCATCAAACGACGGGCAAGGAGATTTGTAATTACTATCCTGTCATCGCGGTAAAGTAATTCGTGTACAGCGAATAGTTCTGCACGTACATGAAAATATGAAAATATGCACGAAAATATACATGGCAGGTACATGAAAATATACATGAAAAATCAGGCCAAGATGAAAAAACAAAGTTCATGACTTTTACGATTACGATGTCGGATGCACTCGCTGCTTGTAATTCTGCCATGGTTAGCATCGGAGAAAGAAGGCAAACAAACTCATCTTCTGCAAACTCATTGGCTTCTCCTTGCAAAAGCAGTCGAGAGAGCGCATCAGCGCCCACATCATCGCTTCCATTGCGGTGCTTTATGGCGTAGTTGTAACAAAGCAGTCGCGCTGACCAACGTGAAATGCACAACGGCCGATGACCAACACCCTTGGTTGGCAACAAGGGGACAAGAGTACTGTGGTCAATTCGGAAGACAAAGGGGCGACCCCAAAGGTGCATGCGCCAATGTTCAGAGGTCCAAACACGTGCTAAGGCTTCACGTTCGCCTGCAGAATACTTCCGTTCTTGAGAGCTCATGGTGCGGGATGCAAAAGGCAACCGCCTGTAGAATTTCTTTGTTGCAGCCCAGCACCCATGTCCATATCTGGACGCATCAGTCGTGGTGATAGCTCCGGGTATTGCGACCCCGTCAAGTCACAACGCCACCTTGAAGGCAATGTATGCACCACATGCTTGCAGGTATATCTGCCGATATCTGCCTTTACCGATAGCAACTCGGAGGTGTTCATTTTTTAAGCGATGGCGATATCCTAAATGTGAAGCCTGCTGCCATCACCATGCTAAATTAACAATTACCATAGCATATTGCGGACAACGGCAAGCGTTTTCTTGTCGCTTCGTCCTGCTTTAACGCGGCTATTTCGTCTTATAGATATTCCTGGAAGAGTCTGTGTCACTGCTGTTGCTGCGAAAATTGAATTGCTTGGCAAAATGTGGGAGTGTATATTAATCACTACTGAACCAATGGCAAAGCGCAGGCTAGAAACAAGAGCTCTTATTAACAGCAAGGCTAAATCTGTTCAGCTATTGCTGAGGAAAATGATTGGTTTATCATCTGTATTTACCCAGACATGAGTTGCTGAGCTGAAGCTTCTTGTTATTGTTTAATGTAATTAATGACGAATCTTAAAACATTGTGCATTCCAGTGTCCATTATTGCGTAGAATAAATCCAATGACGACGTTAGGACACATGTAGATATATTAATGCCTTCAGAGTTACCTAATAAATGCAAAGCATTTCTTAGCGAACTTCTGCGACTTTGAGCGTATCTATCTATCTATCTATCTATCTATCTATCTATCTATCTATCTATCTATCTATCTATCTATCTATCTATCTATCTATCTATCTATCTATCTATCTATCTATCTATCTATCTATCTATCTATCTATCTATCTATTTATCTATCTATCTATCTATCTAGCCACCTACGACTTCGTGCTCTCCTAGCCGTTTTGTCAATGGGATAAATACGAAAATTGGTACGAAATAACATGACTGTATGACGAACATAAATGACACGTCATAACATCAAAATCAAGACATGCATGTTATGAACGGCATGAATTACATGCCACGGTATTGGTGCCCTTGCGGCCACTTCGTTAACCTGATATGTATCAAAATTGCTTTGGTGTGCCAAGAGTGGATGACGAACATGAGTGACAGGTCTTAACATGCTATTCATGGCACGCATGTCAGTCCTAGCAGGATTTACATGACATGGTCTCGGAGCGCTCGCGACCGGTTAATCAAATGGATATATACCAAGACTGGTATGACGACACATTTCTCTCTTGACAAAACAAAAATGAGAGGTGGTAACCCGAAAATCATGACATGCATGTCGTGAACGGCATGATTTGCATACCGCGCTCATCGTGAGCTCGCGGCCGTTTCGCGCGGTTGACATGTACCAAATCTGCTATTGCGTAACGTGACTGCATAACGAACATAAATCACAGGTGGTAACATGAAAATGATGACATTTCATGTACAGCATTATTAGATGCCACGCACACGATGCGCTCGCGGCTCTTTCGCTTACTTGATATACACCAAATTGTTATTGCGTGACATGACTATATGAACCACATAAGTGACAGGCGGTAACATGAAAATAATCACATGCATTTCATGTACACCATGATTCACATTTCCCGCTCATGGTGCACTCGCGACCGTTTAGCTAGCTTGAAGTACACCAAAATTAGTATAGCTTGAACTGACTGTATGGCGAACATAAATGGCGCGTGGTAACAAGAAAATCATGACATGCATATCGTGTACGGCATGATTTATATGCCACGCTCATGGTCCCCCGCAGCCGTTTCGCTTGCTTGATATACACCAAAACTGTTATCGCGCGACGTGACTTTATGGCGAACATCAATATGAGAGGTGGTAACTTGAAAATAATGACATGCATGTCATGTACGGCATAATTTACATGTCACACTCATGATGCGCTCGAGGCCGGTTCGCTTGCTTGATATACACCAACATTCGTATTGCGTGACGTGACTGTATGACAAACGTTAATTACAGGTACTGAGATGCAAATCATGCAATGCATATCATGTATGCATGATTTACGTGACACTGTCTTGGTGCGCGGAGGGTGGTTTTGTTAACTGGACATACACTGAAACTGGTACGCAATGATATGAGTGCGTGACGAACATAAATTACAGGTCATTCATTGTATATAGCAGAATACACGTTTCATTAGCGTGGTATACACCAGAGCAAGCCTCTTTCGCACCCAGGCTGCTGGCGAGCCGAGCGGATACTCTCGCACCCACACGCCTGGCTGGCCGGGCTGCCAGGGCGCGCATTGGTTGTGCCATGTAAACAGGGCAAGATCCAAATCTGAGGCTTTAAAGTGTGAAAATGTACCCGTTCACGCCGCTTCCACGCATAAGAGCTCGCCTGGGCACTACTGCGTCGTCTTTGGGTGCCAAAACAAACAGCGCAACAGGGGGATATTATTTAGCGCTGTCCGCGACAATCACGACGCTCCACGGGAATAGTGCCCGTGCGGTGTTTTCAGCTTCGCCGCGAGTGGATAATTGTGATTCAAGCAGAAACCCTGGGAGCCGAGTAAAAATGCGCGAGCAAGTACCCTAACTGCGTGTTTTCTATTGTGTGATGCCCAGCTGTTCCATTTTAGGAATCTAATTTGCGTCACACACAGCTGTGGTGAAGGCAGACGCAAGCTTTGTGTCAGCGCGCACTTAATACCTTTGAGCGTTTCATTTGACGTAAATGTAGCGCAAAGTAGTGCTTTCAAGCACAAGCAGCATGCTATGCCACTTTCAACGTAGTATCAAGCTTTAGTCCTTTTGATGGCATCCACGCCTTGAAGGTTACAAGCTTTCGCCTTCAAAGGGTAGTAAATTGTACGGTTTTCCTCAACAGCTGGCTAGCATATTGTGCTTTCATTTCAGTATTTGATGTTCCCAAATTTATTTGGACACCAGGCATCCAGCTGCACATAATACATAATTTGGCACGTAAGTAAACGGTACTCGCGCCAGTGTCCTTTACGTCGCAGGCGTAGCGCTAGCTCCAGCAGCTAAATTTTTAGCATATTTACACAGCACGCATCTAATAAGAGACAGCTGGATTCCGCCCATTTCAATATCGGCTTAACTAAGAGTAGCACAGTTTCGCGTGCAAAGAATCACCATTACAGGATTACAATCGTGCAGATAGCTTCCAAAAGGGATCGACGAACGATGCTGCAGGTGATACGCTCTGATAGCACGCTTTTGTGAGCAAGACGCATTATTGTAAAAGCGCTCGTGGAACAAAAATTACGTTCCACGAAACTACCCGCAAAGCGTACTCTAATCGTTACGCGATGCATGTTAAGATGATGAGTTTTCACAAAAGTTTGTGCGCAACTTGTAATATGCGGCAACAAAGCATTGTTTCACTCTTTCGCGAGCGGCACTGCAATTACGACTCACGCATACTACAGCGAGGACGTTTTTTTTTTTACAAAAGTAACAGCGTACGTACCTGACGAGGTGGCTTCCGCAGCCTGCTCAGCACGTAGGGTATACATTGTAGACTTCATTATCAAGGTGTCCTTGATGTTCCAATAAAAAACTGAAAATTCCCAGGCTAGAAAAGACGCGAAACACGGTCTCCGACCGGCTGAGTTTCTGCAGTTTCGTGTTGGCTCTGTGTAGCGTCTGCTGGCATGGCAGCCCGGGCATGTTGTTTCGTAGCGTGTGCGATAGATGGCGCGACGCGCGATGCCAATATGGCGCTACGCATGGAATGTGCGGTATTGTGGTCTATATACCATTCTGTGCATACACACATGTGTGCATGACAAACATGCAATACATAGCGGACTAGATGCCATGGCATGAATGACCTAATTTGCCTCAAAGACAAACATGGCGAGGCATGCAGCTGTTTGCTGGATGCTTCGCATTGCATCGATTCCCACAGTGGGTGGGACCTGCCATATTCTTTTCCTCCAAGATACCGCTGAATATATATTACGTTTTCTTTTCTCCACTGCGAGAATTCATGGTACGAACATATCTGCGGAAAGCTGCGTCTGATTACAAACATCTCCGAGTATACAGGGTGTCGTACGAGCATGTATGTATGCATACAAAGCTACACGGAAAGCCCATTCCCATATGGCAACAATTCCGTAAGGCCTTCCACATCGTTTCGTAGTGGAAAATAGAGCCACGGCGAAAAACAAATCTCAAGGCAACTTCTGCATACTCAGACAAAACACGCATTCACACTTCGTTTTAACTGCTCGAAGAAAGCATGCTGCCTAGAACAAATAAATCAAGCAAGGCCGACAAAGTTTTGCTCAAACATTCCGCGCAAGCACCTACTACTCAAACTTGCCTTCCATCTTTGGAATTTGCAAATGTAATTTCGTCATTTCCAAACTGGCACGGGCATGCATATGATTCATGTGTTCCTTCCCAATCATAGGCTTCACGGCAATCGCGACTGCTGAAAACGTGTAAAGAATCCCGACAACAACAGCAACAACAACAAGTACGCAGCTGGCTGGAGTCACGTTCGGCATTCCGTATAGGAAACACGCGCGCTCCGTTCTGTTAATAATTCAGGCTAGAAACGACGCGTAGCTACATGCATTTTCATTATATATATATATATATATATATATATATATATATATATATATATATATATCTGTGTGTGTGTGTGTGTTTGTGTGTGTGTGTGTGTGTGTGTGTGTGTGTGTGTGTGTGTGTGTGTGTGTGTGTGTGTGTGTGTGTGTGTGTGTGTGTGTGTGTGTGTGTGTGTGTGTGTGTGTGTGTGTGTGTGTGTGTGTGTGTGTGTGTGTGTGTGTGTGTGTGTGTGTAAACGAACACTTTTCGCTCCGCGCGAACCCCTATCAGTGCCGTAGTAACACGCGTTGCTCTTGTATCATGATGCGTATGCTTAAATTGCTTGTGCGCCTGCAATACACACGCGATTCCGCCGTTTTTTCGTCCGCAAAACAGTTCCCCACAAAAAAAAATATATGGCACGGTAATGTGAGCTCTTCCCGTCTTACTCTACAATCTTGCTGTATTTCACGCCTTCGTGTCTCAGCAACGAGATGAAGCTACTGTGCTTTACCTTAGGCCTCCGTCGTATAAAAAAAAAGCAACAAATTTCGCTTCTCGTTGTGATGAAATACGGCGAAAAGAAACGGGGTAGCAAAAAAAAAAAAAAAAAGACGTGTACATGGAAAGCATCATACCCAGATGGCAATACGAGGTGCGGTATATTGAGACGAAACTTCTTTGCTCAAAATTTTCACTTGAATAGCTGAAGACGCGGGTGGGATGGGATACTGTTCATATTCAGCGCGAGATGAAACGGATGGCTTCACAAAAGTTATCGCTCAACATATCTCCATTAATACATTCTTTCTCGGCTAAAAACTTCTGGTTGGTCGTTTTCCATCTTCATATGCTTTGAACTTGTAACTATACTACCATCTTTACACACGCCAGCCAGAATCAAAAGCGATACAAATGATGTGTCCCCCGAGGAAGAAGATTTATATTTTCAGGATATGAATGCATGGTTAGCACGAAGAGTTAAGCACGCAACTGTGCAATTATTACATAAAAGAAAAATAAATTGTCATGTCGGACTCGTGCGTTATATGTCGACGCCAACATTTAAGAATTGTCGGTAAGCGCGACATTGGAGAACAAGTTATGGCTATTTTAATTTCTCGTCGTATGTTTTCGCCGTATGTTAACCGTCACTCGGCGGATGTACTGCAAGCACTGCGAAACTTCGTTTTGTCGCAAAGCAATAGTGATTTTAGAAAAACATTATCATGTGTCCTGCCAACAGATCACTCGCACGTCGCGCGCTGTTCACACGTAAGTTAACTTGCCTAAAATGGCGTAACAACCGCCATTAGGACACAACTAGATGCAGGGGACACCAGTTGCGTGATATAATCTCCTATATGGGCAACTGCCGTTAACCTAGGCAACGACACCATCGATATTCCCTAGGCCTCGCTTAATATTGGCCTGCCTGTATGCGACCTATATATGTGCCATAGCTAGAAGTCAGTTTTATATTGACACTGAATTGAAACAGTCTTGCTTTTGTGTGCGTATAACCAGCATTTGATTAAACAAGCCTTTCTCACTCGTTTGTGACTGTGATGTCAACGACATCTAAAGCCTTTGCCTGAATGAAGTCATCCCGATTTGTTGGAACGCTGAATGGCACGGAGGATCAACCACCTCCAGCAATCCCACTGCCCTGATTACTGGTGCCGTGCGTCGCTGGCAATCTAGGCACATGACGTAAGTAGTGACCTCGGTGATCAGGCGTGACGAGTAATGTAGAGATGTGTCTTTACGGCATATATTTAACGCCCGCCACTTTTCACAAACATGCTTCAGGATCCGGATTAGTGAGCGTCCTGTCTAAAATGTATCTGACGATTAGCAGAGCGATAGCTCCGCAACAAAACAGGACAGTCAAGAAGTGACGCAAAAGCGCTACGCCCACACCGTTCACGTTTTTTTTTTTTTGTATTGTTGCGACGTGAAGGCGTCCGACGTAGACCTGCCGTCGTCACTTGTTTATTGAGAAGACTAAGGCGTATGTCAACGTGGCTTTTTGGGCTAGTTGGTTATATGCTTCAGAATGGGGCATAGCGCTAACACACACGGACGAGGAAGAGACAACAGGACAACAACAGGAAACAACAGGAAGGACAACAACAGGACAACAACAGGACAACAACAGGACAACAACAGGAAGAGACAACAGGTCCTGTTGTCTCTTCCTCGTCCGTGTGTGTTAGCGCTATGCCCCATTCTGAAGGAGTATGGCCGAGGAAGGAAGCGAGAGGCCGAAGCCGAACAGCGGCCGCGGCGTCCAGCCAGCCAAAAACACCGAACATCCCAGCTGCCTCGCGCCACGAGCCACCGGCGCTCGTCGTCTTTTTCTCCAGCCGGCTGACTGCCACTGGTGCGGCGCTACAGGGGCTGCCTCCCTAGCGCGTTGCGCGATAGAAAATGTATGTAGAAAAAGAAAGGTAGGAGGTAAAAATAAACAGTATGTACATGCGCCGCAGTTCCTAGAATGTCCACTGGGAAATCGGAGTCGTCAGAGTAGAAGGCGTAAGGAGTCCGGTTATGCCGGCAGGCGGCACTGGGAACCACGCAGTGGGCGAGGATCGCGATGATTGCGCGTCGCTAGCACAGCGAATAAAGCAGAGAGGTGCGTTGAAGGTGCTGGTGGTGGAAGGGGTGCGAACGCCCTGGTCGACGCAAAGCCAACCATCGCGCGGTGCGGCTTCTTGAGCGCAGACAACAGTGCGCCTGTCGACAGCGCGATGTATGTTCTGGACGGACCACGAGTCGGGCGTTGTGCATAGATCTGGTGCAGCCTCTCCTGAAATGATGACAAGACGACGGAGGTAATGAGAAATGGCTGTTCACGACACCGGATGGTGCCTGAGTTGTGGATAGGCAAGAAGGAGTGGGGCGTGGTTCCTCAGAGAGATCAGAGGAAATCCTCGCAGGCACATCTGCAAAACTCTGGCTGCCATTTAATGCGTTGGAGGAGAGGTTGTGATCGGGTTGACAGTCTACGAGCGCTTGAGCGGCAGGCGCCGATCTGTTGGCAAATCCGGTGGCGCGCAACGCGAAAGCGGGCTCTGCGTCCGTGGTGTAAGCGGTGTCGCGGGCTTTTACAGTATTGGGACAGGCGTGGGCTCTGCAGGCACATCACGTGTCTCGTCTGTGATCGTCGAATAGCCCCGGACAGCCAGTGGAGCAGCACGGCATTCTGCAGCAAATGCGACGCTTCAGGTGCAGTAGCCGGCGTTGAATCCGTGATGGAGAGAGGTGGCAGTGGCTCTGGTGCAGCTCTGGTGGCAGAACCGTCACATCGGAGGCAGAAGCCGTGGACTTCAGGACTGTGGATCTCTCGGTCCATGGGTCGATTGGCGCGGGAGGGTGGTCTCTGTCACCTGTGTAGCCGGTAGTCGGCAGGGGAACGGTCTGGACTGGTCGTGGTGCGGGAGGCATCCAAGTAGATGAAGGCGTGTCAGGTGGCGCAGGATCGCTCTTGGGAAAAGGACGATGTCTGATGCAGTAAAACTTGAGCACGGCGTGTCGCAGATCATCGTAAGGGCGAGGGCTCCACGAGAAGTACATGAGGTGGCGTTTGAGGTCACGCGGAAGATGGTATTCTAGTACCGGGAACATGAATTCTTGGAGCCAGATGTTGTTGAGCTCCAAGGCCGCCTCGAACTCCTCGAACCATGATTGTAGGCAGGAGGGGCGGAATGGTGGCAGCGGTGGATCGAATTGCGGCTGCCAGGCTTGAGCTGGCTGGAACATGGCTGCGGAGCTGAGTGGCAGCGGTGCAGTACCGGTCGCTTATCCTTGCGTCCGAGGTCACCCAATGTTGCGACGTGACGGCGTCCGATGTAGACGTGCCGTCGTCACTTGTTTATTGAGAAGACGAAGGCGTACGGCCGAGGAAGGAAGCGAGAGGCCGAAGCCGAGCAGCGGCCGTGGCGTCCAGCCAGCCAAAAACACCGATGTCCCAACTGCCTCGCGCCACGAGCCACCGGCGCTCGTCGTCTTTTTCTCCGGCCGGCTGGCTGCCACTGGTGCGGCGCTACAGTATTAATTATTAACCGACAAACGCATGTTCCTTTCGCTGTCGCTCTTAGAATACCAATATGGCCCGCGGGTGTAAGGTGGCAAACGGGTATTTTTTTTCCTTGTTAAAGGGAGGGGGGGGGGGGCATAACTTTTCCGCTACCCTGCCCCCCACACCAGCACCACCCTTAGTAAAAAGTCAAATAAGTCCATTCTCCGAAGACAATTCGGGTAAATTGAAGATGGATCTACTGTTAGCGAATAGCAATTGGCGACATTAATTTGGTCCTTCCTTCTATAGTGGAGATGGATCAGCTCTTCTTAAACTGTTCAGCCAGCTGATTTGAGGAGGCCCCGAACAATGCACTTCCTCAGCGTACAATGCACGCCTAGATGTAATATCGCAGTGCTTCGTGGCATCGGGCGAAAACAGCGCTGCACCGCTACTTGGGTGGCCGAGCGCAGAAAATTGCACATAATGCGTAGATAACCACCGTCATTTCGTGCCCATCTACGCTAGGATCACATAAAGTGCGTTCTCCTTGTTACACCTTGTAACACCTGGAGAGTTAAACGTGGGATTGTTTTAATCAGAAATGCCATCCAGAGGGTAGCCGATGTGATGTTTGAAAATAAACAGGAAGCTGAACTAAGTGCCCCATAAAAAGGTGTCTACAGACTGGAAAACTGTAAGACAATAATAAAAGAGTCCGTGTTCCTTGTATGTGAGAAATTTCCACTGCCTTAACCGTCATGACGCATTCGCAACGCTTTGTCATATTTACACTGCGCTATGGCATGGCAGCTATGAGTGTGTAAACTCAGCTAAAACAGTTGAAACACTCCAGGAAGAGACTCCATGTTCGTACGCCGACTTGTAGTCATTGTGTGATATTCGCGCCTCCAATCGACACGGAGGCTTTGAGAGAGGGAATACAAAGACAAAAGGCTGTGAAGCGATTCTTATAAACCAAGATTTTATTTTTTGTTCTCGAAAATTTTTCAACATGCCCTACTTATAACGTCCATCCCCAATCAATGTAGTCTGTTTGCTTGTATTTGGTGATGAATGTACTTATCATTTTATAAGGTTGTGTTGTGTATTGATTATCCCATTTCATTCTTTATGCTTTCTTGGAGGCGAGGGCAAGAGGTACACAGCTTAGTGCTTCCGGATTACGCAGGGCACATAAAAGTATTGTACTAAATCTCTTATGCAATTCGCCACGGTGGAGCAGTGTTTGCGGTACTCGGCTGCTGATCGGAAAGTGGTGGGCTCGATCCCAGTCGCGACAGTCTCCATCCGGTAGAGGCGAAATGCTAGTGGTCCGTGTACTGTGCGATATCAGTGCACGTTAAAGAACACCAGATCGCCAATATTCCCGAACTCCACCACCACTGCATGCCTCATAATCATATCGTGCTTTCGGTGCGTGAAAGCCCAGATGTTGTTAAACGTTTTGCGCACAATAAGGGGCTGGTACTTCCTCGCCTTTTAAAGCTTACTCTTTGGCTAATTGCCGCGCAAGGTTATAATTTGTAACACCTTATGAGTAAATGGCACTGACATTTGTGCGAGGTCACAGCATACTTCTTGGCCAACATTTAAGTGGACCGCAACAATCATAGGTTACGATAATAGTGGTTAGATAGGCTATCATGTGAGATTAATGTTCGGGATGCTTGAAAGCTCATGCGAGACAAATGGTGTCCCTTGTCAAAACGGAAGTCTGTATACTTCAAGATTGTGCGTTGCTGAGACTAACGACGCCATGGCACATTAAGAGTAAGGTCATGAGTATAGTTAAGGTAAGGTGAAGAGTTGTCTCGGGAAAAACCAGGGCCTTGGAAAAGGACCGCGTTTGTGAGTAGACTGAACGGTGCCCGACACCAGCGGTCGTACTAACTGTCATCGTAATTACTTCCCCGGACTATGCTGCGCAAGAACGTGCGGCAGGTCTTTAACGAGATGTTGCGGGAATCCGCGGACCTAATTACACCTAACAAGCAATCACACATGCGCCAATCTTGAATGGGCTTGGGTCGAGAAAGCCACACCAAAAAAAAAAAAAAAAAACGCCAGGCCTGCGCTAAAACCGCAGCACAGTCACAGCGAAAGCTGGAAGAGCGGCGTTTCTAGAGCCCGTTAAGCTCTCTTGGGGCTACAATACAAGTACACTAGAAAGGTACCCACTACGCCATAAATCACAATTTTTGTGAAGTTTACAAGCACCTACTAAGCCATTATTCGTCATTCTGCGGAGTAGCGAGGCACCAGCTACACGTCTGTAAGGCATTATGTGCACTTTGTTCACGCGACGACTGATGATGATGAAGAATTATGGCTCAGCCCTTTGTAATGGGTTGGAATCTTTAAACGGCCCACCAGTTATGTAATTTGCATTGGGTGACGCCCGGTTGCTATTTCCCTCTCCCGTCATGCTGTATAACATACGTTGACGTGGGAAAGAGACGGGGGGGGGGGGGAGCGAAGAACTTTACTGAGACCCCGAGGAAATGGATCATACGCTTATGGGCTTCCTTGGCAACCAATACAAGTGCCCTTGCGAGGAACCCACTACGCTATAAATCATTGTAATTTTACTAAGACCCAGAGGAAGTGTATCATGCGCTTATGGGCTTCCTTGGCAACCAATCCAAGTGCACTTGCGAGGAACCCACTACGCTATAAATAATTGTAATTTTTGAGAAGTAGGCCAGCAGGCACTCTGCCATTTTTTGTCATTCTACGGAGAGCGTTGGTACCTGCTAAACCCATGTAAGGCATTATGAGCACTTTGTTGATGCTGTGCCTGATGATGAAGAATTATGGCAGGGTCCTTTGTAATGGGTTGGAAGCATTCAAGAACCTGCTCGTTGCGCAATTCGCATTGTGTGACGCCTGGTTACAGAATTCGCGTTGTGCTACGCCTGGTGCTTATTTTACTTTTCTACCACGCTATATTGCATATGCTAATGTGGTTCCTTCCCGACATGAAGCCTGTATATGACCTTTTAGCAAAACAGTTTCAAGCACCGGTATGGCTCAGAGGTTGAATACTGGGCTCCCACGCAGAGGACCCAGGTTCGAACCTCGTTCCATCCTGGAATTTTTTTCTTATTTAGTTTTTTTTTCTTATTTCGAGCGATACTGGTTTCGGACACCGGCGGCGGCGGCGGCGGCGGCGGACAACTACGGCGCCAAAAACGGCCGGTGAAATGATCTCATAACAGCTTGCGCTGTAAAATTCGAGACCGTTGCACTCGGAGAACGTGGGTGACAAGCGGGGCTGACGGGCGCAAGCTCACCCTTGGTAGTTGTCTGAGGGATGCGTAAACGTAGAGTTTCATCGTAAAGCAGAGGCCTTCAGCCGAACGCTGTTTTCGGCTCGCAGTGGCATTGCGTCCACTTTGTAGCGTTTATCAGCATCTTGAGCGGCCCTTAAAAGCACCTGGCGATAGTGGTGTTAGGGTGAAATTTTCGCAAAGCGGGAATTTTCCTGATGTGTGCATTTCTCAATGTCGTCTTTACATGTCCTGCAGAGGGCTTTATTCCACCCCCAGTGCACCATTGTATAACAGCAGACAGCAGTTGCGCAGCCGCAGTGGCCGATGGCAAGACGGCAACCGCTGTTGTTTTTGGTGAGCGCACGCAACGATCCGCTGGAAACTAGCCCAGCTGTAAAATATATATTTCGCTATGATTTTTGTCGTTGTGCAGCAGTCAGGAAGCAGTTTTCGGGCAACAGGAGTCATCGATAAGCAGTGCGGCGATCTTGAAAATTATTCTTAACTTCTTTTTTTTTTTACTTCTCTATGTCGCTGTTCGACACCTTGTGGACCATTTCACATTGCGGCTAGGTCCTGCTTTTGCACCTATGTATTATGTGAAACATAAGGTCTATTCGCTGTCACGTCTGCAAAATCAACCGAAATAACAGTTGGAACAAACAGATCGAGAATGCCAGCGGACGAGTGCGCAATCGAAATAAATTATTTTACGCAACATTCAGAAAATTATTTAGCTCGTTAGGTGTACACGAGCTTTATATGAGAACACGTAACTGACTGGCCCGCACAGCGCGATTTCGCAACATGAACCATCTTCCCCTCTAGCCAGTTCTTTATATCTGGCTACAAATGAATATATTTGTATTCAGTAAGTATTCTACTACAGAATGTGACCAGTAAATTGTGATCGCCGCCCTTCTCGTTATCTAAATCAACTATGCCGGCTGTAAGTTGAAAAGTGCACGATCACATGAATTCATAATGCGTTGCTTGTACTAAAGTGTACTGTGTGCTCATAGCAGGGCACACGCTAGCTTCGTTTCATTCATTATTATAAACCATGCGCACAGACGCATACATAAAACAAGCCGTGATATCGTCGCTAAGCGACGGCTAATTGAAAAGCCTGATGATCTTACTCAAGGGGAGCAGGGGTCGTGACCTTGACCATTACCGGAAGATTACTTCGATACGAGTTGTTCCATTACCTTTTTATTTTTATTTGCTGCTTGCGGATCGACGGCCTCGCTGGTACGTCTCATAATAACACTTTGTTTTCGATGACCCTCGGCTCACGCGTAGTTGAGCCTTAATTGTCTCGGAGGCGTGACGAGCTCATAACGCCTGTGTAACGATGGGGCAGTTTTTTGTTTTTATTGAAAAGGGAGTGAGGTAGAAGTAATTAATAACACTAGGCTGGCTCTTTCGAAGGATAATTAGCCGCTTGGTGTCGGGTGTCTATTAGTGGCTCCGACACGATCTGCCTGCCTGCGAGGCATGACGTCCGCACGTCTCCGTCGGCGACCTGGCACGTCTGTCGGGCACATGGCCGTGAGTGAACCGAATCGACGCGTTTTCGATAATACTCACTTGAACACAAGCCTGCCTTCTAAAACATACACCAAGCTTTCGTGCAACAGGATGAGAGGTCGGGCTGAAATTCCAGTGAGTTATGGCAGTTCGCGACATTTCGCGAACTGTTATAAGACGGAGACAACTCGTGGCTCTGCATAGCAGGCGAAATTCAGGCATTCACCTTTAATCAAAGGCTGTTGTGAGATCACCACAACAGCCGATTTTGATGGCGTGGTTGTCTGCCTGTAACCGCTATCCCGCACAATGAGAAAAAGAAAGACAAATCCAGGATAGAGCGTGATTTGAGCCCGGCCCTCTGCGTGAGAGTCTAGTATTCCACCGCAGAGCCACGGCCGGTGTTTCGAACACCTGCGAAAAAAAGACCCTATAGAGGCGTCATGTCGGGTCGGGAATCACATTAACAGATGTATTATGGCGTGGTAGAAGAGTAATCTTCTGTTACCCGTTCTAACCCATATCTATTTAATACCTGCTTATCTACGGGAGTCTTCCCATGAGAGAATGAAGCATGCGAGAGTTGTGTCTTGTACAAATATGGTGACAGAAATGTTTTTGCTAACTATCGTCCCATCTCTATACTTTCTGTTATATCTAAAGGGTTAGAAAAAATGATATATGAACGTGGTATGTCTTCTTGTGAGAAGTGTTCTATATAATCCCCGCATGAATTCGGCTTCCGACGGGGTATGTCCACGGAAATGGCTCTCATCACGCAAAAAGACTGCGCAAAAAGGCATCTACTGTTTAATATTTATATCAATGACATAAGAAGGATCAGCAACTATGTGGATTTTATAATTTATGCAGATCACACTCGTATACTTTTCCATGGTAATGATTTGGGTAAGCGTTTCTATTCACGTTTCACGGCTCTTTGGAGAAGTGCATATCGAGTATCATTGTTTATTATGTGCCTGTTGATGCCATATTTGCGTGGAATTCACCATATGCGGTGTCTACGTATATGTTAAGAACTTCAGCTCCCGCAAAGGTTAAGTGATGATCATGGGTGCTAGTCGTCGGTACGAGGACGTGCCACTAGGCGTCAACGTGAGTGCGCCCACATCATCAATGCTACATCTGCCAAACAACAAGAGACATTATACAAGTTCTGATATACCAGTGCACTAAATCAATCAATTACTTCTGTGACGACACGTTTCACTTTCGTGTTATACCGATTCCTATGACAAAGGAATCAGCCATCTTTTTCATTAACACCACCGGAGACGCCCACTCACTCTTGGAAGGCTGGATGATGTTGTCGCGTAGCACTTCGTCGAATTGTTTCTTTACGGCTTCGCATTCACGGGTCGAAACTCGATGCGGGTTCTGACGGCTTGGTCAGGCACTTTCTTCTGTTATGATGCGATGTTTTGCGACTGGAGTCTCTCGGATTCTTGATGACGACGAGAAGCAAACCTTGAACTGCAGGAGCAGGGCTTTGAGCTGGTCTTGATTGTGCTTTGGAAAGGCTCGGCGTGACGTCGAAATATGGCTGGGGCACTCGATTCGTCGAAGCAGGTTCGGTAGCTTCGAAAAGTGTAAAAGCATTCCTGGCGTCCACTAAATCATTCATATAAGCGACCGTCATAGCAATGTTGAGTTGCCTGTATTCGTGGCTGCAGTTTGTCAGCATTACCTTCGCTTTGCCATCACGCAGCACGGCTATGCCTCTTGCGCCGCAAATCTGACGGTTCAGAAGCAAGTTCTGCTCACCCTCAATGAAGCTTTTTAAGTCTGTGGGTTCTTCGGTGCCGACAGAAATGATGACGCTGAGGAAAGGCGGAACGGTGACCTGCTCTTCTATCACATTTAAAGCATGATGACTGATTTTTCTATCCGGCGGGATGGAACTGTCCGCAAAAAGCATTACTGACTGGGCCCTTAAGTCAATGACTGCACCGTGTTCATTGAGGAAATCGGTGCCTAGAGTGACGTTCCTAGAACAGTGCTGTAGGATCACAAAGCTCGCCTAATAATTCCGGCCGTTAATCGTGACTCTCGCCGTGCAGGCTGCAGTCGGCTTTATTAGGTGGCCTCCAGCTTTCCGGATTTCGAGTTCATTCGAAGCGGTCTTTACTTTCTTCAGCTTTTTGGTGAACGGACCACTAATGACGGAGTAGACGGCTCCGGTGTTGACCAAAGCGGTGACATTGTGGCCATTGATGAACGCGGAGGTCGGTGGTTCGTCGTCTTGCGTTACCGTGTGGTCACGGCATCGGATCACGGCTGCGTCGACTTGGTCCGATGCTGTTCCGGCGGGTCGCCAGGTCTGGTTTCGAGAGAGAAGTGCTCTCGTGAAGGCGCTCTCTGGTAGGCGACGAGCTGGTGTCTGATGATTCTGGCATTGTCGTCGTCGACGGCGGAGGATCTTCGGCATTTCGTCGTACAGCAACCGCACCTCTATCGGTTGCTGCCCTTAGTTTTCCGGATAAGGTCTCGCGGATCTGCCCCGAATAGGGCCCGTGTACTGCTGGCGCAGCGGTGAGTCGCAGCGGTCTAGCGACGCTGAACGGGAAGGTCGTCGGGGTGTCCACTGCGATCCCGCAAGGTTGTCTGCGATGTCGCGTGGTCTCGTGGACACTATGCGTTGACGGTGAAGCCGCGTAGTCGCATATGGCGGTTTTGGCCACCATGATAGGCATGGCCGGCTTCCCTACAGTGGTAGCAGAGCGGAAGGTGGTCATCGGCGCGCCAAACATCGATCTTCCTAGGTGCGTTGCACTGGCTGACAGGCTGACAGTAGGGCGTTGGTGGCGGCGGCGGTGTCTGGCGACGGTACTGTGGCGGTGCGGCGCCTTGCCGTGCATGGGCGTGGAGGAGTAGCGTTACGGCGGATTGCAACAGCATTGCTCATAGCTTGCAGTTGCAGCTGTGCTAGCTGAAGAACGCCCAGTGATTGCTCGATCTCCTGGCGCACGACGTCAGCGATGGAATCCACTTGTTTTTTAAACAGCGCAGAAACAGGGCAGAATCCACTTAAGCCTGCGATGATGCTATACATTTTCGCAGCTCCTCTTGCACGATCGCTCTGATCGTCTCACACAGGTCGAGGGTTGTTAGCGCTTGAGCGTCGACGCAGTTTGCAGCCAAGAAACTGCGGTTGTATTGCCTCGTCCGCATCTCGAGCGTCTTCTCGATTGTCGAGGCTTCGGATGGAAATTCTGCGGCCGTGTTTTACGGGTTCCTGATCAATCCGAAAAAGAGGTCTTTCTGTACACACCTCATAAGGACGCTCACTTTCTTCTCTTCGGTCATGCGGGGTAGGCGTGGCGAAACAAACGGGTCATCTCCTCCGTGTTGATCGCAATGTGTTCATTGGGAAGGTGCACAAGTGTCTCCAGCATAGCTGCGGCCCGTTCCTTGCAGACGACGCTCATGAAGGTGCTTAGGAACATCCTCCGAAAGAGATCCCAGGTTTGTAGTGCGGATTCTCGGTTCTCGAGCCACGTCCTCGCGGCGTCTTCTAGGTAGAAGTAGACGTGACGCGGTTTTTCGTCGGAGTCCCAGTTGTTGATGGTGGTGACTCAGTCGTACGTCTCCAGCCAGCTTTCTGGGTCTTCAAACGATGATCCACGGAAAGTCGGTGGCTACCTAGGCTGCTGCATCACGATTGTAGCTGGGGACACAGTAGTTGTAACCGTGGCTGTTGTCGTCGCCGCCGTGGCTCTCTTATCGATGCAAGGTTTGCAACCTTGCAGACTGCGGCTAGCTCGTTGCTGCCCGAGGGATTCGGTGTCTTCTTCAGGCTGTGGGCTTGGCTCATGGCTTTTCGTTGGCGTCCGGAACATGAAGGAACCAGCACCTCAACCAGATGGCACGTGGTTTTGATATTGAAGAAGGCAACAGTGAGTGTGCTCCTGAAGAAACTCTTTATTTGGGCTAACTTGTGCCCGGGAAACGAAACGTCAATGTACAGTGGCGTCCACTCTTAGGGTGAACACGGCTCAGCGTGGCCGCGCTCCGCGGAGCACTATTGCACCCGGCGCGGCCGCGCATCGAATCAAAGCGGCGTAGGCGCACATGAGTGCGCCGCTCTTTCCCTTCTGCAGCCAAGGAAGAGCGGCGCCACGGCCAGGCACGTAGGCAAGGGGGGGGGGGGGCGAGGGGCCCGGCCCCTCCCCCCCCGAAATTCGCCCAGCCTTTTATATTCCCGGGCAACTTTTTTTCTTTTTGCCATGAAAAGACTTTCGAATAATTAGGCCTTGCCCCCCCTTCCCCCCGAAAAAAAATCCTGGCTACGTGCCTGGCCACGGCCATGGTGGCTACTACGGAGCGGTGAACTCCAGCGCATAACAGACGACGCGAAGTATCCCCCGTGTGTTCCTATGCGCATGCGCCGCTAATCTTGAATGCGCGGCCGCGTCGGGTGCACTGGCGCTCCGCGGAGCGCAGCCAAGATGAGCCGTGTTCACCCTAATAGTGGACGGCGCTTTGCCAGCAATACACGCTTTACACTGATTGCGGCAAACAGAGCGCTGGCTGTCGGTAATTTGATCTACGGTAAGGCGCGTCGGTATTCGTACATGCGGCATTGAACATTCCAGTCTTATCGCCTGCGGCCGCATTAGTTTTTGATTGAACTCAGCTGTTCGCGTTCGCGCGCTCAAGCCTTTCAGAAAATTCTTAAATAATCTGGAAGGTTCTCAGCCATTCACGCCCCGTTTGCGCAAGGCAGTTGTTATACGTGTAACGGACCAGTTACGTGAAATTAGCATAAGAAACGCACGTGGCAATATGCCTGCAAAAGAACTTAAAGATCTCCTCATTCAGAATGGCGGCTTGTAGTTTGGATTGAACTGTTGGGGTTTTACGTCCCAAAACTACGATATGGTTATGAGAGACGCCGTAGTGGAGGGCTCCGAAAATTTCGACCACCTGGGAATCTTTAATGTGCACCTAACTCTAAGCACGGGCCTTAGCATTTTTGCCTCCATCGAAAATGCGACCGCTGCGGTCTGTGTGGCTTGCGGTTTAGCTCTTCTACTTGCCTTGCAAGAATGCTACGTGTAAAAGAAAACATCATACAATAGTGCCTGTGTGTGTAACATGTCATCCTACGTTGCTGCTTGTTTATTTTTATCTTAGGAGTCGTACATGTAGCGTTTCGCTTGTCAATTTTTCTTTTCTACCTCTCAAGAGCTTACGTTTGTCGGGTGCTTAATGTTGTATACTTTTTATAATTAATTCTTGTAGTATTTGTTAGCCGCTTAGCAGCGTGTATGCATTGTTTTATGATTGACTGTACGCAGTTTCTTGTTTTATGGTTATTTTTTTTGTTATTTCCTGGTTTTTAAGTATATCTGAAACTCTGATGTAATTAGCTTTGCTTTTCCTGAATTTGTGATGTTTGCAGGTCGATGTCCAAGTGTTCTCATATTTGTGCTGTGCGGATTTTCGATGCCAAAAAAAAAAAAGTGTAGTAGCCTCGTCAAGCTCATAACATAGCAGCTTTTTGCTCTTTCCATTTCCATTCCGCAACTTCTGTAAGGAAAATGCTAAAAAAAATTACACACATCTCCCCGTAAGGGAACCGTGATAGGCATGCGAAGCAGCTAGGGGCGACGTGCTAAACTGTTCTTATTGCAGGACGCCGATGGCGGTGTTAGGGTACTGCTCGTTGTGGATGTTACCGACTTTCGTAAGGTTGTTGTCGTACCAAAGCCGGTCGCGCGCATTGCAGCTGTGTCCGAAGCTCCGGTCCACGAACTCGCACTTCAACCTTGCGTCAGCATCGTCAGTACCGGGTAGCAGTCGTTTCATCCGTTTCGCTGCAGCCTCGCGAGCACGCTGCTTCGGGATCCGCTGCCCTGCGTGTACGTTTCGCTGCAGCTTCCCTGGCACGAAGCTCCGTGTCCGCTTGTCTGTGTTCACGTTGCGCTGCAGTCGCACGAGCGCGGAACTCCGGGTCCGCTGCCCTGCACTCACGCTGCGCTGCAGCCGCGCGAGCCTTCGTAAGCGGCGTGGCGGCGTTTCCGTCGAGCTTCAGCTTCCCTTGCACGAAGTTCAGGGTCGGCTTGGCGCCGCTGCCGTTTCGCGGCAGCGGCTCGAGCGCGCAGAGCAGCAGCTGCGGATGAGCCAGACTGCTGTTTACCGCTCATACCGATGCGCTCCCATTGAAAGTCACTAAAGGAATGCGCGCGCTACCACGCGCAACCTGGGTTTATGGCGCGTGGACCAGCGCCTTGTAGCGGATTTTTCAAGAAATTCCTTGAGAAGCACTTCTAGCGGGAGGAGTGGTAACTAGAGTGGACGGCGTCCAACACGGGAGGCAGGGTCGAGCGTAGCTGCTTCGCATCAAAAAATTGAATTTGAATTTAAATCTCGGGGGAGCGCGCAATCTCCAGTGAGTTTAGTAGACGGTTCCTACCCTTGTACGTTATATGCGCTCGCCGTTTACTTAGCATTGTGGGGACAAACAGCACGAAAACCACTTCACTCCACGGAGCGGCCGCATTCCCTTAAGCCAGCGTTTTGTAGAGTTACGCCACATCAGTTCCTGATGCTATTATAGCTGCTAGCCTTACTTCGCATAACATTTTAATTTGCTGCTATCGCATTCATAGCTTCGTACTTCCTGTGAAACTATTACGCCTTTTGCTTTTTATTTGGCTATGCCATTCATAATTAATCCGCCAGATGATGTTTCATGATAGTTTCATGTTTAGTATTCTGTCAATAAGTTCCATTTGCGACTCCGTGCACCGTCTTCGGTTGCCTTTATTTGTTTTGTCTTCATCCTTGGCGTTTATTATTAATGTTAATATATCAACTCGCCCAAATGTCTGAACTATTTATTTCATGTAGAACAATGCGTTATACACTGGTGTCAAAACAGCAAGTGTATCAATTACGTGCACACCTCCAAAGCAAGTGACAAATTACCTGCTGCAGCGCTCTTGTTTTCCGCGACAGCTTTGAGGTGCCCCACGTCGTGCACTCGTTCCAGAATGTCGTTCTATAATCGCGATGTTATTCACCAAAGACGACAGTGATTTAGAATGAAGGAATGCAGTTGATGCAGAACGAACTGACCGTGTTTTTGGTGTATATACAAGAGCATCACACATTGTACACTCCAAAAAGAAAAGGTGTCCTTTGACTCTCCTTTGCTACCCATGTGACTCTTCCATGTATAACTCTCTTTATAGAGGCACGCCAACTCTCTTTAGAGAATCGTGCGTCTCACGACTCTGCTGAAGGGAGTCAACGTGACTCTCTAAAGAGAGTTGTACATGGGAGAGTCACATGTGTAGCAAATAAGAGTGAAAGGACACGTTTTTTTTCTTAGAGTGCAGGGAAAAATGATTATACCGGTAACCTTTTTCGGTGAGTACCCACTTGTATGACTTCCTTCAACGACGCACGGTGACTCCCTTGCAGATCACTATGCTCCCTTCGGAGAGACGTGGGAGGCGCTACTCTTCAAAAGAGGGTGAAAGTGTATCTTTAAAGGGAGTTACGCATGCTGCAAGCTATATATAGCCGAGTTTAGCATGTGCTAAATCAATGTCACCATAATATGCTAGCAAATACAGCAGGTCACGACGCCACCTACCACCACTCACAGCTCGTGCACGAGTCGCGAGGGCTACGCTAAAATATGCTATGACATATTAAAACATTACACCATTTCCCGCTAAAGGGGACCATGAGGCGATGCGATGCCGGTGCACTTGCACGATCGCATTCCGTTGGCGTTCTTTAGGCATGCTACCGACCTCGCGTCGTGAAACGCGAAGAGGAACGCTACGCGCGTCTTGCCTTCCCTCTAGCCTGGCCGTTAATTCTCACAGGGCGAGCGGGGAACGCAGTCGGCAGGCATGCGAGAGGGGGGCAGCGTAGGAGAGGAGAGAGAGGGGGAGGGGACGCGCATGCGCTGGTGCTCATTGCGGCGTTGCGCAGGAGAGAATTTCGGGATGTCTAGCCCGCGTTTCAGAGGAAGAGTGGAAAGGGGGAGGGGAGAGGGGTAGTGGAGAGGGTGTGGGGAGAGGGAAAGTGGAGAGGGGGAAGGGGAGAGGAAAAGTGGGGAGGGGGAAAGGGGGAGATGGAAGTGGAGAGGGGATGGGAGAGGGTATGCGCATGCGCAGTAAGGGTAGTCACGCCGCACACCACCACCACCACCACCACCACCGGATTGAACTCCGCCATAAGATACATCGCATCTAAAAAAGGACCAGAACACAGTGAAAATCCCCCAGCCAAGGAAACGTGACTACGGCCCCCGTATGCGTGAGACATGTGCCGTGGGTGCCGGTAGTCCTGCCGCTTCCCAGCTGTGATCGGCCAACGCACTTTACATGCACTAAACCATTCGTCGTCGTCAACGGCGCCAAAGTACCGGAACCCGCAGCGGCTCTCCTTTTCTTTCGCCAAACGACCCGTAAATTGCGACGCCGGTGTTGTTGCGAGTGCGCACAGGCGAAACACAAAGAATCGTCAAAGAAGGCACAGTGTAGTGGGCGCCACGTCAAACTTTCTCGGTGCCCTTTCGTCTGTTAAGCCTAATGATGCTCGCGCCTGGGCGTGCATTCGCGCTTTCACCCCGGAACTCCCACACGCTGCGTTCGGTTTCTCTCACGGGATGTCCAGTTTTTGGACACAAACACACCTACTTCTTTTCACAAGCACATCGTTGGTGGCTCTGCGGGTTTGTTTGTTTGTTTGTTTGTTTGTTTGTTTGTTGTTTGTTTGTTTGTTTGTTTGTTTGTTTGTTTGTTTGTTTGTTTGTTTGTTTGTTTGTTCGTTTGTTTGTTTGCCGATGGGAGCAGCGCACATCCCGCTTGTTAAAGAACCGTCGCGCTTTTCTTCTCTGAGTGAATTCGTGGCACAACTGTGTGCACCCTAATGGCACGGTGGGGGCGGTCCCCACGGTGGCATATTGGAAGAGCTGAGGAAAGGTCTCCCTGAGGCCGTCATTTGTTTGTGTTTCGCTTTTCGAACAATGCCTCGCTCTCGGTGGCGGCGACGACCGTGCGCAAGAGAGGGCGGAGTAGATGGGTGAACTTCAAGTGTTTCCCTTGTCGCAACAGGTGAAACGCAGGAGTCCTCCACGAGCGTCGTTATCGGTTGTCCACATGCGCCATGTGTCGTCTGTATTTGGCGTCAGTGGGGATGTCGTCGACGAAAGAGGCGTCACTTCTAGACGCTCGTCCTCTCGTTCCCCCTTAGTCTTCTCAAGTTCTCAAAGCAGCCGCTGCCTATATAACGAGACCTTAGAGCCGGATGTAGCGGGAATGATGCCTGGCTGTGCTCGAGGTCTTCTTTCGATGAGAGTGGCACAGTCGAGCGACAGTGTTGCAGATGCCGGTTGTGTGCGTGTTATTTTTATGTCTTTTTTTCTTCCCTAAATCAATACTGCAGCGAGAAGATGAAGGTCCGTAGCGGCATTCGTTTGTTTCGAGGTTTCGTCTACGTGAGCAAGACTTGCCTTATACGAATATGAGAGAGTATCATTGAATTCAGATGGAACGCAGAGAATAATAGACTGCGCTAACCAAAATTAGCTGACAGTGGCGCAGCCAGGAGGCGCAGCCACGTGACAGTGGCGCAGCCAAAATACCAAGCTTGCCGCAGGCACGGAACGAACCTGCGGCAAGCTTGGTATTTTTTTTTTTTGTATTTCGCGGGCATCTGTAGTTAGCAGGAAAATAGTAATACTTAATAGAGAGAAAGTTAGGAACTTTTTAATCGGACCTTTTGCAACCTGATCTACAACTTTCACATTGGAATTTCTTGCCCAGCTTCCTTGCTTCAAGCCCCGCCACGGTGGTCCAGTAGTTATGACGCTCGACTGCTGACCCGAAGGCCGCGGGATCGAATCCCGGCCGCGGCGGCTGCATTTTCGATGGGGGCGAAAATGTTTGAGGCCCGTGTACTTAGATTTAGGCGCACGTTAAAGAACCCCAGGTGGTCGAAATTTCCGGAGCCCTCCACTACGGCGTCTCTCATAATCATATCGTGGTTTTGGGACGTTAAACCCCATATATTAAAAAAAAAATTATTCCTTGCTTCAAAAGGCAGGTAATTTAAGTGGTCTACTTAGGCAATTAATCAGAACACAAGAAATAGTCTTACTTACTCCAGGCAATATTCAGCAGCGTGCGTTTGGTCGCGTAGTCATTGAGTGCGTTGACATACTTTAAAAATGGCTAAAAATAGCTGGGGCACCCTGTATAATCGACGGTATATGTTCAAAACGTAGCTCTCGTTGCTGTTGCAATGGCTTACGGACACTAAATTGTAGATACAATAGAATTGTGTGCGTTGGGTCGTATTCTGTCTGACGTCTGTCTGTAAACGCGTCACAAGTGCCCCGCCCACTGCCAAATTGAGCTGAAAGCGTAGCCAGAAGGATCAGTTTGCGGCCAGAGGAAAGAGAAAAGAAAGTGGAACTTTTTTAGTTTTCTTGGTGACATGAAATCTGAGGAGCACACATGCACTGACAGTCGTTTTTTGTGTAGGATCGAAATCGAATTAACTCTAACCTGTGCACAGTTTCCATGAATTTGAGTTTGCAGATAAGCTTCAACCGTTTCTTTGCGATGGCCAACGTGCTTCGGAGGAGCAGTGGTGGTACGGCAATCGGGTACCACCACGTGATAAATACAGCGCTGGGGCGTTTCTCGTCGTGTTGTCCCGTACATATTGAGCGCATTCAATTCTCATCGAAGCTTGTTTCAGACTGGACATTCTGAGAATACTATTGACTTAATATCGATGTTGTTTTCCGGTGTGGATGTCTAACCTGAAGGCAAAAGATTTAGATTGGCATTCGCGCTTGAAGCGTCATAAAAGTGTAAGAATATCAAATTTGGAACTTCGAAGGAAGTTCGAATAACGAAAACCAAGTGCGAATTGAATCGAATATTTTCCGAATATTTTCGAATACCAAATGTACGAATACTTATTTTTGCAAAAACCTTCTTTTCTTTTAACAACAAGACATGGAAAAGTAAGTTTCTTGCACAGCAAACAGTATACAGAAACTTTATGCGTTGTACAACACTATTGATTTACAGCACCGTATATGGTGTTATTTAATGCTGTCACGGAGGATGGAAAGCTGCTTAATATGTTCGGAAATCAGCAACCCTGTTCGGAAGTCAGCTAATTGTCACCATTCCTCCAGACAACGAAAACAGCTCCTCGCTAGGGAGACACTAGAGGTGGTGCTGATGTATTAATCTTGTCGTCATAGTTTCATCCTTTTAGCGTGCTTTCTCATATGAGGAGCAATGACAGCTCATCAGCACGATGTTCATTGCAGGTACTTCATCCCAGGGTAACCGAGACTAGGGCTGGTTTTTTTATTGTTAAGCATTTCATCTTAATTTTACAATGCCTCTTTATTTGTATCGGTGGTTTTGTTCAACATAATTTTCAGACTATTGCAACAACGTGCTTGGCCTCATGCACAGTGACATGCTCTGGCCAAGGCACTTGAATACTGGTGCAAGATAATCACCACATGCCTGCATGTCATGTTATGCATGTCACGTAGGTGATGACACAACATAGTGCAGCCTTAATGTCGTGGTGGTCGTTTAATTAACTTGCTGTATAATACAGTGAGCTTCCACTGACGTGCCTGTATGATAATCGTGAAAGACCGGTGATACATGGGTGTTCATGGCATGCATCTCATCTGTACCACAACAGAAATGGCATGACGCAAACATCATGAAGCCGTTGGTATTCATATCATGGACTATAATTTGTGTTGGACATAAACACATGTCATGCAATGCCAATTCTGGTATATATCACGTTAAGCCAATGGCGGCGAGAGCTCAGAGGCGTCGATAGAGTGGCGCCCAGGAGCTTCTGGCCCTTTAAATTAGCACTCATCTCTACCATTATTTTTCTTACAAAAACGTTCTACGTGCAATAATCACCCCTATCTACCGTCAACTAAGCGGTAAACGTTTTAATATTTTAATATTATGCATTTGCTGAATGTCTTGGCTTTGTTGAAAACCCAGTATTTGGTTTTGTTGAAAACCCAGTTGAAAACTCAACTGCCTGTGAATGCTCGGCCAGGCTTTGAACTAATGTTTTACGTACTTACGGGCCATTATAAAGTTTATTTCTGAGAATGCATTTCACCCGCACTACGAAAGAAGAAATTCACTTGAGGGCTTCCACATCTGTGAATTGCCAAATGGCTTTTACCAGGTATCGTATTTGTGGAGCACCTTGTAGTAATATGAACTTCGAGGGATCCTTATTGTGTAAACAATCTTTGTTGTGTCATCATCATCATCAACACCATCATCATCCTTATAGGCAAGTCTACACCCACTGCAGGGCAAAGGCCTCTCCCATGTTCCGCCAATCAACCCGGTCCTGTGCTTTTTGCTGCCACGGTATACCTACAAGCTTCTTATTCTCAGTTACCCTTAATGACCACCGGTTATCCTGCCGACGTGCTAAGTGCCCGGCCCATATCCATTTCTTCTTGATTTCAACTATCATATCCTTAACACCCGTTTGTTCCCTGACCCACTCTGCTATCTTCCTGTCTCTTAAGGTTACACCGGTAAAATGCAGCTGTTATCTACCTTTCTCTTGAGGGACAGTGGTAGACTACCATTCAAGATTTCAAAATACTTGCCGAATGAGCCCCATCCCATCCTTATTCTTCTAGTTATTTCACTGTCATGGTTCGGCTCCGCGGTTACTACCTGTCCCAAGTAGACGTACTCCTTTACAACTTCCAGTGTCTCGCCACCTATCGTAAACAACAGGTAACATCAGACCTGTTGAAAGACGGTGGAGAGATTATGTTGGAAAAACTGGCCACCCGGTACACAAAGTGTCTCTCGACGGGCAGGATACCAGAATCTTTGTTGCGTACATCCGCCCAACTCTTTAACTAGCGTGCGCGAGCGGCGACTTTTCTGTGCGTCAGTGTCATATGACGGCGCCAAGTTGCAAACAGGACGATGACAAACGCATGCTCACAAGCGCGCTCACTGGGCCCATCGTCTGCTAGGCTGCTCCTTCTTATGGACGGACGTCAGCCTATGTTAGCGCACTCAGGATGAACAAGAAGAGGGAGTAGGCGAATGGTTTTGCTCGTATTTTAGGTCACGAAGGTGAGCGTTACGGCAAGCAATCGAGGAAATATGATTAAAAAATGCGCCACACGCCCTCACACATTAGATAAGCCGAAAACATGGTTCGTCTGAAGTGCGCCACTATGGGGTGACGTCCTCAAGAAGGAACTGGCTAGCAGATGATGAGCCTAGCTGAGCGCGCTTTGTGGGCATGCGCTTACCCTCGCCCTTTTTGCCACTTGGCACTGTGATCCGACACTGACGCACAGAAAAGTCGCCGCTCGTGCGCGCTAGTTTGGGCGACTGTGCGATGGAGTTTTTGTACTCCAGTGCCGAGCTCCGGTAGTCAGAGACTGTAACGAACATGGAAAACCGTTTCCAGCAGTGTAAAGACTCAGCCACTAAGGCAGTCGCCACAGCTGCCTGCGTTGTTGTTTGATTTTTCGCCAATCTCTCTCAGTGTGCACTTACCTTTTATACCGTGATCTGGCTCAAGATCAATACGATTCACGAAAATTAAAAGAAGGAAGAGGTAATCTTACCGCCCCAAGTGAGCCCATCCAGTCTGCATGTAAATAAGACGTTCTTCAACACCCTCACCCCTCAAGGGTAGTGTTGTTCAGCTCATGCGCATTCATCAGCGCCCATATGTCCTCACGCGGAGCACGTTTTGTGGTTCTAACGGGGTCCCTGTTCACTCAAATTTCTAGATTGTGCTCACAGGTCAAGTTGTCGGAGGCTTTTATTTGTCGTTGTGTTTTACTGTCCCTCATCACGAGCTCGTCACTGTCAGGAAGAGCTCGTACCATATAATCGCCACCTTCGCGTGACGGAACAGACGCGTTTGAGCTAAGAAGAAGCGCATGCCGACCGTCGTTCCTGCACGATGGTCGTCAGGGTACAGTCCTGACATGCCTTACTGAAAGGCTGCCATCAAGTAGCTCCTCAGATGGGTGAAGGAGCTCTTCAAGAACGCTTCACATCATCGCTTCCCTGTCTGGCTGTCTGGCGTCTTTGTTTTACTTGCCGCGGCGTTGATTGATAAACAGCGTCCGTAGTTGTACCTTCTATTAGGAAGAGAGGTGGCCGAGAGGTGCCGGTAGGGGTGCTTGCATTGAGATGTTTCCGGATACTCTCGTGTGTTCGCCTGCGGCTTCACGCGATCGCGGCCACGAACAGGCCTCTTTTGTTTTCCTCCGCCCACCGTAAACACGGGGTATGGTTCTGCAGCAGCCCAGTGGCAACGCTGTCTTGAAAGCCGTCACTGGCGGCACCATACGAAGTACAAGCGGGACCTCTAGCAACATGCTTTCGGCGCAGCACCCTCTGCAGGATGCAGGCGTAGCGATAAGTTGTTTGGCGGCGCCTCTTCGGCGCGCGCTCTATAAGCACGATCGTGTGACGCGCGCCCTCACGTGGACGCGTGAGTGGTAACCCTGGTCTAAACGCGTTGATACTGAAGGCTCGTGACGCAGATGCGATAAAGACGACAGGTGGCGGCTACGTTTCGCAGCGCTACTGCGCGCGCGCTACTCTCAGCGTTCGATGATGCAGACTGCGGAGCAGCAGCGCAGCCAGAATCCGTTCGGTCATTTTCATGCTGATCTTCCTCAACCCAGCATGCTTCTAGAATATAGAGTTTCTCGTTGAAACGAATCCGTTGCCATCCGCATTTATGAGGAAATGGATAGTTTGTGAATTCTTTTAGCAAAACTGGCTCGAATTTGGCCTACCACTTATGTGCGCAATTGAAGAACAACAGGGGAAAGTACAACTGCTTTGGAAGGCTGTTGTGTGTATTACTCTCAGAAAAAGATTTGCTCCTCTTCGGTAGTCGTCTTTTGCTCCACAAGTGATCGCCATCTGGCTCGTTAGCACTTACCTGAAAGCTTGGCGCTTGACCTTTTAAAACGAAAAAAGATTAGCGTAGCTTCCACTGGAAACACAGCTGACAGGCAGCTAGGTAGCCCTGGCTGTTGCTGTTTTGCTAAGTTTTGCAAGTTTCCTCTTTCTTTCTTCCTGTATTTCTTTCTTCTTCTGTTTTTGGGTATGTCTTTTTTGTCTCGGTCTATTTCTACTTCTTCAATGCCTTCAACTAGTATATCTCTCGCTCTCTATTCCTTTGTCTCTCTTTCATTTATTCTCCATATTTCTCTCCTTCTTTCTCTTTCTGCCTTTCGTTCTCTGTTGATCTCTTTCTCTTTATTTCTACGCTGTCCTTTAGTCTCTCCTATCCTTCTTTCTCTCCTCCTCACCCTCACTTTCCTTTCTCTCCCCCATGTTATACTACATACTATACAACGATATATGTTATACTCTGCTCGCGTGCCTGGATAGCCGACTGCTTAGGACGCTTGCCTTCGGATCCCGGGTACGCGCGTTCGAATTTCGCCTGGCGAAGAATTTTTTCTCCTCGAATTTCGCTCTTTCCATATCTTTATTTCGCTTTCTTTCTCTCGCTTTCTCTCTCTCTCTCTCTCTATACTCGTTGTGTCGCCCATCATGGTTATTGCATCCCGCGCCGGAGAAGTTGGCGCGCGTGTTCTGCTAGCGAAGCAGAAGATGAAGAGAGGGCGTACCAGTTTATGATGATGATAGTGCCACGCCCTGCACCCCCCATCCCCCACCCCCACCTCGTGTGCACGTGCACGCCTATGCGGTTAGGGTGTTCTAACGTAAACAACAAGTGAATGAAAGGCAAACACATATATACATTTTTTCTAAGATATGTTCCCCAAGCGCTAGTGTTCGTTTTCTTGTGTCCCTGTGCTTGTACTGGTTTCTTTTCCAGTATCAACCAAATTCAACTAGCTGAATGAGCAGTCCTACTATCCTGTAATTAATATTTGTACCGCATGTCTTTTGTGTTTTAGCACAGGCAATTGGTTTTGGTTCTTTATTTCTACGAAAACATTGTTTGTGCCTGTTCCTATATGCAACAAATCAAGAAGACCTCGACGCAAGCAGTGCATTCGCACATTTAAGCATTCTCGTGGTGGCACAGCACCCGTTAAAATACTCAATAAACTGTGGCGCCAAGAATCCCGCTGTGTGCAATGTTATAATCAACGATATTTTTCAGCTCGCAGTGTCGTGCCTTGCGAGAACAACGTTGCAGTTCTAAGGAATGCTCACTGTGTACAACTTTTTTTTAGTTTTCGCCGTGAATGACATTTCTAGGATTTTCAAAGGAGAATAATTTTGGAGCCCTATACAGTTTTACTGAGTTCTCGAGTACTACAGCGGGAACAGCACGCTACATCGTGAAATCTTTTGCGTCGAAAGGATTATACGTCACTTTTCCGCTCACTCGGTACAAATCGTAGATCGAAACGAGGGCCCACATTGACTGGCGGACATTGTAAAGAATAGTCATGCTACCGGTAGCCCTTGCTCCATACGGAAACGCACACATACATACACATGGACAAACGGCGCACAGTGGCAGGTGCTTCCGTAGCCCCGAGCTATAGGAAGCGACCATAGAGCAATTAAGTAACGAGATGCTCCAGTACCTTGTTTCTGCGAAGTGCGGTATGCTAGCACATGGCAACGCCTGCGCGTGTGGCTCAGTCATCTAGGTGCCGCCGAGTCACGATCGCATGCGTCATTTTTGTGTGGGTCTCGCAGTACTCTAGTGGGAAAGTCTAGATCCCAGGCTTGTGTCCGCCAAAATGTATTTAATTGCGAGGGAGCTAGGAGCGTCGCCAGGGCTAAAATTTACCCCCCCCCCCTTCTTTTCACCGACAGCGTAATCGTGGGGAGCTTGTTACGCCACGCAGTTATGTAGATACGCTGTTGGGTCAGTGTTAGAAGTGGAAGACGAGCTAGGATTCTACGCGACGGGTGAGCATGAAGAAGTCGAAGGTGCAGGTAGAGAGGTCGTAGAGTAGGTGGCGCTTCGTGAAGCCGCCTGCTGTTGGCGGGCAGTTGGCGCAGACGGAATGCCTTGCGCGTGTCGTGTGCCTCTGTTCTGCTTGTTATATGTTATCGTGTTGCGTTCTTTCTTGTTACTCTTTCTTCACCGCTGTAGGCCCATCAAGATTGTGAACTCGTGCCGCGGAAACAGAGGCCTCTGTAGCAAGTTGCGTTCAGTGAACTCTGTCCCTTTATACGTGGGCGCCCAGATGTACGCTGACTTTTACAAGTGATGGCCCTCATGTCACAGTTACATGTCTGCATGATTCCCTTGTTTATCATCATCGACTGGAATTCTTTTGAATCGCCTAACAAAGAAATTTTGCAAACGTAAGCAGCGCAGCACTGAAAAACGTACTGTTGACGATTAGGTGCTTCAGCGTCCCAAAGGTAAGCAAGGCCCATGCCAGATATACTGAAGGCATACGTTCTAATTATTGTCTGCAGGATCACATTGAACTTCACCTCAGATTTCTCATCAGGACATCTTTGTTGGCAGTGTTTGCGTAATGTACACTGACAGCTCAGTATATAACGAGTGGTCCATTGCAGTATTGCCGCAATGGCTGGGGTTTAAAACCGCGACATCTTAGACAGCAGCAGAAGGCTATAATTTTTTTAGTCGACGTAGAGCATACAAATTCCGGCAGGGCATAACAAAATAGATAGTTGCCGTCTAAAGTATGGAACAGCGCAAAAGTATACAGGTGTAGAATCTACCGGCCAACTGTACGAATTCATGCCATGTAGCGCAGTGGTTGATGCACCGATACTCTGTGTACGCGAAGGGGAATCGAAGTGCTCCATTCTTTAAACTCTCTTGAAACCAGCCCGAAAGAAAGACCATAGGACAAATTTCTCCTGGCGTTCAATTAAGCCAGAATCAGAAGCAGAACCCTTTTTTTTCAACATCAGATGTCGACAAGTACCGATGTTGTGGGCCGTGAGCTAAAAGCCACAAAACGGCTTGACGAGGACCACGGTCCCTTGAATTTGGCACCAACAGAAAGTAACATGAACACGGAACAGCAAGAAATATATTATCGTCCTTTTACCCCCACAAATACAAAGAAAATCAAAAAGAAAAGAATCTAACGTTACATAAAAATACGCATGTTTTCACCTAACATAATGCAATTGTACATGAGACACGCATCTTACCATAAAATGTAACAATATTTTATTACATTGCAGCACACACAGTGTAAACTTGCTTTAGAACATGTGCTGTCATAATACTCACAAATAATGGAAGTTAATAATGAATAAAAAATGAAAACAATCATAACAGCAAAAAACGAAATGTTTCTAAACGAAATGTTTGTAAGCTTCTTTCTCGTCAGAAAGAAAAACGCACACGCCAATGAGTATGGCAATGAGTAGCGTAACATCTGTTTACCATGTGAGAGTGAGCAACTGGGCGTGTTGGTAATGCATGATTCGAATTTGTAGGCGCAAAGAAGACACGGTCGCCCTGTGTGTGTGTCTCCCTTCTCGTCCGTGTCTTCTTTGCGCCTACAAATTCGAATCTGTTTACCATAGTTAGTTCGTGTGCGCGCAAGTTCCCGTTCTTCAGTAAGGCGAGCCATTCGTAGCTTTTTATTGTCTTTTAGACAAGAAAGGTTGCGTAAGAAATTGTTTTGCAAGAACTAAGCAATATTAAAACCAAAATCGCACAAACACACGACTTGGTAGCGAGGGGAGCCGATACGTCATGGTCTCCAATATTCGTGCGAGGATTTAGAATATTCAGCATGCTCAACAGCAATGCTGCTCGCCATGGCTATCGGTCTCCGGTATAGAGGGCGAATAGCGATCTTCAAACAGTCGTGAACGTGTCGTCGAGCATTATACCTTGCCCACACGAAAGCCGCGCTCGTCAGCGCGGCTTTGTCAGCGCTCGTGTTGTCAAGTCTTTCTGTGTCCTGCGTCTTTTGCGCTGTTTCAATATGAATGCAAACTAGCCCAACTCTCCCTTTTGCAGCACTAAATATAGTTTCTCGCGTGTACGTACATCACAGAAATGAACACACGAAAGAAACGCGCGGCAGTTTTATGGCACCTTCGGCTGAAAACGCCATTATGGCACTCCTGGAACATTCTACTCAGATGGCCTGCGGTAATGAAGTCCGACTGTCGCACCGTTCTCTTCCGCGTCGGCGTCCTTACGTCTTGTAATCTCTGGATTGAAGCTTAATGAAGGAGCGTTTACACATAATTACTACTTCGCTTGAAATGACTAAAGGCAACAATTCTGCTCCGACAGGGGAGTGATAATATATGTAATATATGGGGTTTTACGTGCCAAAGGCATAAGATTGTGAAGCATGACGTGGTGGAGGGCTACGGAAATTTCTACTGTTTGGTGCTATTTAACGTTCACTGACATCACACAGTACGCTGGCCTCCATCATTTCGCCTCCATCGAAATGCGACCGCCTGGGCCGGGGTCAAACCTGCGACCTTGGAGCCAGCATGCGAGCACTGTATACAATGCTGTATACTGTATACTGTATACTGTATGTACTGTATGCTGTATACTGTATACTGTATACATCGTCCGCGGCGGACGATGTGAATGTTAAAGGAGTACTGACACGATTTTCGGAGATTGCAAAAGGGACATATTTCTTTTCCTTGGTATGCAGTGTCGACGCTCTCCACACACTAGGGTCGGAGAACACGTATAAAATATTTTAATTTGACTTTGAAGTTTTCGTCGCTTAGCATCTGCAAGCGAGCCCCACTACAATGGACATTATCCCGACGAGTCACCAATGCTCCCCACGAGTTTGCGAGCTCTGCGTCCTGCATTCAGCCTAAATAGCAGAAATCACTGTCAGGGCCACTGGATGACAATTCACTCATCGTTGTTTATGTGCACCACGAGCAGGATGACGGATTTGCCGCTAGTTCGTCGCTGGTTTCTGTATCCTCGTGACGTCACACTGCCATGAAACGTCACCGAGAAGCCGCCCCCTCGATATTGAAACCGAAAGCGTCTTTTAAACGTTGCGGTAATTAAAATATATTCGATGCATTCCCAGGCACCACAATACTCGTTTTAGGTTTCTCGACACCAGTGTTTTTATTTAGGCAGGCCAAATATCATGAAACTGACGGCGTTCGAACAACAGGAGACACGTTGACGGGAAGTGAAACGGATTCGCGTTAACGCGCGTCCTCACTACGCCTCTCTCAATCGTGCAGTGATTTTCAAGTCACCGGCCTGGCACATACACTTACGGGCCGGACCGAAATGCTCGTATACCTTCGGTGAAGCCATTCGACAACAAAAATGCCGCGCGCAGAGGGAAGCAACAAGACGGTCGCCGACCCGCAAATATTGAGCCTTTCGCACAGATTCACCGTACGTTCACGAAGCCATTAATGGACAACGCTTGCAGCTCCGACTGCACCCTTTGCAAACGTCATTGGTCGCAGCATTGACCATGAGCTGTGGCAGGCCCGTAGCCATGCCTCCCCCCCCCCTGAAAATTTTCTGATACATGGTGTTTTACCGAAAATAAATAATGAAAATATGTGTTTTTCTCAAATAGTCAAGGCTTTCAGGAAGTGCCCCCCCCCCCCCCCCCCCCCGAAAAAAATTCTTGGCTACGGGCCTGAGCTGTGGCCAGCTGTCGCGACGATTACTTCAGATACCACACTGAGTAGAACTTTTTGCTGGGCTAGTTGGTGCATGTTTAACGAAAGGAATCAGGCGCAAAAGAGACGAACACAAGAAGTGACATGGACGAACGCCTACTGACAACTGCGCGTATACTGACAACGAACGCCTACTGACAACTGTTTTCACAGCAATGAGAACAAGAAGACCTGCGGAACCCAGCACGCAAGACCATTTGTCACGTGCAAGGAAAATGTGGTGTATGAGATCCCGCTGTCATGCAATAAGATTTACATAGGACAAACGGGGCGTTGTCTAAATGAGCGGTTGAGAGAACATGAGCGTTCACTTGACAAAGGTACTGGGTCCAATTTAGCAATACATTGTAAAGCCTGTGGGTGCGTTCCTCGTCTAAAGGAAACTTTGGTTTTGGGTAGGAGTCGAGACAAAGTTGCACGCGAGCTCAAAGAAGCCTTCTGTATCAAAGGAAAGGGCGTTAACTGCGTCAGCGAACCATCAAAATTGTTATACGAATGCGAAATCTCCTTTTTAGAAGCACTGGGTTAAAGTAACTTCTCGCATTAGGTGGTATACCGACCGCGCATGTCTGGAAGAGGAAAAATGTTTTTTATGGGTGGTTACGTGTGATCTGTTTGCATTTTTTGTTGCTGTTATCATTTATTCAATTGTTGCTCTTTCATATTCATGTTGTTTTGGCCTTATACACGATGTGTCATTGATCGCATGTCCTTTTTTGTTAAAGACACGTCACCACGTATAGTTTTATCGCTTTTAAGAACACCATGTGATTAGCGCTGTCGAAATGTGAGCCTATATGTATTCCCGTTTTGTTCGAATAAAATCAGTTGTCAGTAGGCGTTCGTCCGTGTCACTTCTTGTGTTCGTCTCTTTTGCGCCTGATTCCTTTCGTTAACCACACTGAGTGGTGGATGGTCGTTAATAATACTAAAGTTGAACGCTGCACGTGTCGGAGTAGCACAACTAGTTGGATAACGCGACAACTCGACGGGACACGCAAGAGAGATTCACATACAGCAGAGTGCTATGTTGTGTGTGAATCTTTCCTGTGCGCCCTATCGAATTGTTACGCAATTCAGCAACAGTTACGTTAATATTGTCGTGGTGCGGGAGATGAGACATCAGGCCGACGATGTGAGTATCGAAGGCTGCTGTGCACAGCAATACACGCCGTGCATATGGTATTTTCTTAACATCCAACAAAGCTGCAACTCCTGCTACGAGAAAACATTGCACTTTCGCTTCATGACGGATTTCTACGAAAGAGGTGTCAAGCGTATCTGTCACTGACCCCGTTAACGAGGAGGTAGTCACCGGGCAGATTCCAAGGGCTACGCACTTGTGTGTGCCGTGTCTTATCTATGTAGGCCGTCTTGTGTGTTTGCGCTGCTACTTTTGCCTCAGGAATATGTACCAACTAGGCCCAAATGAAGTATTGTTGCACTACGAAAGCGCGGACAATTCAGGGTAGGTCCTTTTAGTGTGCCAGTGAACGCCGCTTGTAGTCCAAAGACCGAATCATAGCCAAGAGTTGATAACGTAAACAAAATATATTTTCTGTTAAGGCAGTGCACGCATCACACAAACATGCACACTCGGCTGGTATCAATTACAACTCACAATATAACTTATATAGCGTTTCAAACAACGGGAACAAACCAACAAATCGAGCTACAAATGCAATCATGCATTACAAACCATTCAAGAACCTTTATAGTCCTGAATATTCACCAAACGTGTCCAGTCCTCAGTTCTTGCAACGTAACTTGAACGCTGCTCTTCCAGGAAACACTCACGCAAACTCCAGCGCTGATCGTCGTTGTTCCCTTGCGTCGTCGACCCCGAATGTTTCTCTTCCAGGAAACACTCACGCAAATTTTCACTGCCCTCACGGCATCATCACCCGATTCTTTAAGATCGATGACTGACTGACCACACGACATCATAAAGCATGTCTTCTTTGGCCGACCGAACCACTCTGACTTCAACAACGTTACTTCCTCACCATCTCCAGACTCCTGTCTGACTCCCCTTCACTGCACGCTTCTGTCTTCTCGCTCCCGGGTTCCAGAAGGTTCGGGTCTCTTCTTCGGCGTGCAGCACAGCCAAAGTTAAAGAAAGAGTGAGATTGTTCTCGCCGGTTCCACTCGCAGTGGCGAATGCGTTACCGGTAGCCGCGTGGGTTTCTCGAATTCTCTCGAGCTTGTGTGGTGTTCGCTTTCCACCGTGCGTCGTCTGCGTTGGAGCTGAGGGAGTGCGGAAAGCTGGGCTTGTTGATTGCACATGATCCGAATAACGGCGTGAAAAACCACAGGACACACAGGAAGGGAACGCACACAGCGCTGTGTGCGTTCCCTTCCTGTGTGTCCTGTGGTTTTTCACGATGTTGTTCGGAGCTGAGCGAGGTTGCGCTTTGGAAAAGCGAGCAGTGCTGGCGCCTTGAATCGCGGCGTCTTTTTGTGGTTGTTTTTTTCGTTGCGCGCACTCTTCGAGGGAACTGTTGGCGCCGTGATTTCATGCCGTCGTCTGAAAGCTGTGGCGCGCGCGCCTATTTAAGTGCTTGTTTGTGCCAATATCCTTATTTATATATTTACATTTTGTCATTGCTGTCGTCTGTTTAAGCAACAAGACATGCATACACCTTCTACCCGCCGTGGTTGGCTTGCAGGATGAGGTGTCGCGCTGCCATGCTCCAGGTCATGGGTTCGGCTACCGGCCACGTCGGCCGCATTCCGATGGGGGCAACAAGGAATAACAGCCGTGTACTTCGATTTAAATGGACTTTAAAGAACTCGAGGGGGTCAAAATAATCCTGCGTTTCATACTACGGCGTGTCCCACAATCATATCGCGGTTTTGGCACATAGGACCCCAGAAATTATTATTATTAATAATAAACGAGTAAACCCTAGACAGCTCATGAGAAGTGTCCGTATGCGAAAAGCCGGTGTGGGGTACAAAATATCATCTGACCTCTCAAGAGTGGCTTGAGCCGAGCGAGCTACGCGATCACTTCGTCTGTGTGGCATAAAGCGCAAATATCACCTGACAGCGCGAGCTGCGCGTTCACTTCGTCCTCGTGGCGTTCGCGTAACGAAAAAAAAAACGAGAAGAAAGCGATGTTCAAACAGCCATGCCACATGGTTTTGAACTTCGTATCGCCTTAGGCTAATGCATTATGGACCCTGGAAGCTTTTTATTACGAATAGGATGTATGTGCTACGACTAAACGTAAGTACGCGAGCCCTGAGAAAAATTAACTTCATTGTAACATCTTGTTGCTAATTGCGCCAACTGAAACAAAACACAAAATGAATAGAACATTTCCACAAGGCACACAAATGAAAAGTTATTTCGCCCCCCTCCTCCTCTTTTTCGGATGTCATTCTAATAACCGGCTTCACGCTGCGTATCAGCGCGCACCGATGGAGCGGCAACAAACGCGCAAGCAGCTTTGCTCTCTACAAACATCAGCGCACACCATGGTTCTCTCAGCTTTTGAATTCGAATCGCAGCTGACCGGTTCTGCCTCGGAGATATGCGAAGTACGACCTCCAAGAACATCCGGCGTGGTGCGCTGAACAACCTTGCGTGCACGTAATATTATCCCCCAATCATACCAGACAATGCACATTTGTGTTCGTATAATGGCCACTATAGTGCGGCGCTGTGTAAACACTTCTCGCCACCGAGCGAAGAACACGCCAGGGCTTATATTACAGGTGCCCAAGTAGAACCCGATGACGAAATTGATGTTGGTTTTGAAATTCCGAGGGCATGCGCATGCTCAATCAGTGCAGTCGACCGAGAAGAAAAAGAAAACGGCTTTCGCCTTTGAGTCATTCCATTCACGGCGAATGCATAAGGTACCGTGCGACGTTTGGCTCCTGTGCAGATGTCACATTTAACAATGTATTACAGTAATCGTGAAAAATCTGTTGCCCCCCCCCCTCCCACAATGTTGACGAATGAAAAGATTAGTAAACATTAAATGACAGTCAGAAATAGCAACGGGTCTTAGTAAACGTGCTTCCTGAATTGTACCTGAAGTTAGCAGCAAAACACTAAACAACGTATTGCCCCGCACTTCCATCAGTGCGAACACAAACCTAAGTGCGCCTCATTTTTCAATGCAGTTTTAGCGGCAAGGGGCCGGTATACTTCGGCAAGGTCAAGCAAAATTTCATCCGGCAGTTTATTGCGAGTATGCGTGATTCGCAATGCGAATGTGATTGCAGCGTCAGGACGATGGATAATCTCGTATTTTAAAATGTACGTTTCCACGTAATTACCCCTGCAGCAAATATGTGTCTAAAGAGCATTTCGGTTGCATTTGTCAAACTAATAATGGGGCTTCTTCGAGACTACCATACTTGTACAAAAGTTCCTGAAGCAAAGTGCATAGGGAATGATGATTACGAATGAACATTAACGTTCGAAATAGCTTATAAAGCAGTACGAAAAGAGTAGAACAGGGTCAAGCCCGGTTCTACTCTATACTCCATCTCGGAACTTCACTTCAGCGCAGTGGAGGCTACGGGGCTCCTTAGCCAATAGTAAGGGCGCAAATCCCTGACGATGTGTTCGTCCGCGCCGCGTCGTCTGCTCAACGTCCCCCTGGTGTTTGTGCGCACGCGTTGGGCGAGTAAAACGAACAGGCGGCAGTGCGAAAAAAAAAAAAGAACATGGCTGATCGCTCTGTCATAGGAATCGGAATAACAAGAAAGCAAAACGCGTCTTCACAGACGTTGTTTAGCGTTTGTTGTGCATTCTTTCGCCCCAAGGACAAAGGAGTGAATGATATAGCAACAAATTTTAATGTCACGCGAAGAACGGCAAGCAGCTCGAAACTTGCAACGCGCTGCTCAAGCAGAAAGGACGCACGGAACGAATATACACAGGATGAGCATGAACTGTCACAGTTGTAAGTTATTTCTGTGTGAGAAGCGCGCTCCTTTCACAAAAGCGGCCGCTGCAGTGAGCGAAGTTAACCTCGTGCTATCAACGCAAAATTGCGGTGAGAGCAAGAGACGTACAAACCACCGCCATCACGAGCTAAGCGCGCGCTCATCACAACGCGTTGTGCGACGACCTTTAAAGCGCGCCCTTCGAGCCCTTCGCGCCATCTCGCTATTGATAACGAAAACACGCTGATATACCACCGATCTCTGAGTACTGCCACCCGCAAATAGTGCATATAAATAGGTCACCGTTAGTACGGCGAAGAACGTGCCGTCTGTGGCCGAATTGTTTCGCGCCGCGCGCTGCGGAGCGAGGGGTCGCAAGTTTGACTCCCAGGGACAAAACGTTTTCTTAGTTTTTTTTCTTTGTCATCTGTTAGTCTTTATATTTTACAACGTCATATCCGCGACGGAAATACGTCAGTGGAGCCGTGATGGACCCTGGCATAAAACACTTTCGTGTTACAAGAAAAAAGAACATGGATGCACCCATCGACGCTGGTGCCCTCCTCCTTGAATTTATCACGTCATCGTCATGCGGCGTTTGGTCCGTAAGTTCCAAACCGACGCTTGTATTTGCTGTCTCTTTCTTGTCCTTGTCTTGTGTGCGCGCTAAAAAAGTTTAAATATGGATACATACCAGCTTGCCCAGTTATCAGTCTTACGGTCCTGTATGTTTCGACAGGAGCCATTAGGTTGCCGTAAAGGCTTTCCTGCCCTTCTGGGGAGAGGCAGATGAACTTGCTCGAGTATCCTGTTCTCCCGGCTGACCCCACAAGCGTGTCGCTGACTGCAGGAACTTTGCTGCTTTAGTGAGAGCGACACCCCCTCAGCGGCGGTGTTATTAGCTGGTGCCATGGTGGGTGGTGTCGTGTGTGTGATTGGTTACAATCAAGAAGGAAGAGCCAGCCTGAGGGGTTATAAGGATGGTGCTGAGTGAGAAAAAGGGCTCTGAGCCCTGGGTTAAAGGCTCATCCAGTTCGCTCGTCGCTGAACTCTTACCTTTTTCACTATGCAATTAAGTGTACCAAAAGTGCCAGTAAACATGTTTGTTTTCGTTTTCCCAACTTGCAAGCGTCAGTTCCTCAGCCCGGAGACTCTGTCACGCTACCAAACGGAGTCTGGGTACGACGCTGCCCTAACGTCGCAACTACTGGTTGCAGCGGTCGCATGGATCTAAACCCCGGTCGCAACAGCCTAAACGAAACTTTGTAAGCGGTGCACTCTGTGTGTTTGTGTGTGGCTGTATGTGCTGTAACGTGTTTATTAGTGTACATACCGTGATCACCGAGCAGCTGGAGGAGCACGCCAGGCGAATAGCAGGCTAACATCTCCAGCTTTTCATTAAAAAATTTCTCCCCCCTCTCTCTGTCATTCCAGCGCGCTCGCCATAATATTGTGTTCCCTAGCTGCCTATGGCGAATTGTGTCGCCGTAGAAACATTACGCGACCTTTGAGTTGCGAATTGCCCGAACGTTGAAATAATGAGCCGGCAGTAATTGCGACGGCCATGTTCGTAACGACCGTGGCCAAACAAGCTCTCCCTCACCTTCATCCTAGAAATTGCCTGAGAGCTGTAGCTCTCGTCCCACCTTCGCTCCAGATTTAGTCTACTCGCGTTTCAGCCTCGTCCGCATGGCCTATCAGCCGAAGTCGTAGTATGCGTGCACTTAAAGAAAATGTTCCCAAATGTTGTCTGCTCTCCGGCAGATGATGCCACGTAACGTACGTTCCTCGATACGCGTTTATTCCTTTGGCTATGCTAGCTGACTCTTTCAGAACCTCCACGTATCGTTTCCACGGGCTGAGACAACTGTTCGGGGCCATAAATAATTCAGTCACCAAAGAGAACGAGCAAGGAGTTCGTAATCATTATGACAGTAGAGTGTGTCTAAATTATTGTTATTACTACTATTTGCATTTAATTCCGTGAGTTGTGTTTATTCCTTTAACGTTGCGCACTCTCAAAGTGCCGCCGATCACCGCCGCTATCGCTGTCTTAGTGTTGAGCGTATAATTGAGGTTTTTTTCTCACGTCTGTGTCCTCGGGCAACGTCTGTTGTGCGCATGAACAGGGTGCTTCCTGGTTTAGGTGGTCTCCTTGACAACACCCGTCTGTATTTTACATCTGTGAACCAGTTGCTTGCGATGGGATTTATTGTGACCTTCTCTTCTTCTAAATGGCTTCAAAACAACCTCCAAAAATACAGAGAACAGGCGCGTTATTCTGTCCTGACATTTCCCGTCTTTTCGACACAATTCGGGGCGCCAGCAGTCCATTGACGTGACGTCATCAGGAAGTAAGCTCTCGATTGCTCCATATACGAGGAACATCAGTTTTGAACTGTCTCCTACCCTGCTTCGCAATGAGTCGCACGCCCGTTCTGCCTTTACTCGCATGACTATCGTGCGCGATCAACTGATTTCACTTCGTTTTGTGCACTTTCGACTGCACAAGCGGAGATATAACAGCGTGTAGCGGAAAAGCGCGAAACCCTCATAGGCTTAACGCTTAGTGCTGACATGGTCCACGTATTTTATCAAAATATCTGTGGCGAAGAGGAAATACCGCCGGTAGGAAGGGTAGCGAATGCGAGAAATAAAACGATCTCTCGCCTTTGTGCTCGTAGTGGTTTAGGGGCCCTATAAAGCAAACCTGTGCCGCGTCGAACGTTGCAAACGTAATCAGGCATGTGGGAACACAGTCAGGGCATATTGTGAAACGACAGAGACGGTAACTCCGTAGCCCACGGCAGATATTTTCATCCCTTCTGTACGAAGTGAATGCGCACTGATTGTATACATTATATACGGGTGGTGCCGCGTAGTGTTCTATTACCGTTATTAGACTCAGGCCAGATGACAGAAGTAAAGCGTTTGTCGCTTCATATATTTCGCTCTTGTCATCTGCGCTCCTATGTTTGCGTATACCATCTTGGCAGTGTTTGTTCTCTTTCGCTATTTTCTTTTTGTTCTTGTTTTCTATCGTGCTCGTTTATTAATCTTGTTCCCCGTTTCAGCAACTTGCAAATACAAGGCTCCTTGGCAGTCGTGCCAATTGGCACATAAATGGCGCGAACCGTGTCCTAACCTTAATAACCTAGTGTTTATCGATGGCTGCCTAAAGTGATTAATCATACGTCCCGGTAAACACAGTGGTTAGTACGTGAATCCGCATCCGCGTAGTAAGTGCCAGCGAATCACTTATAACTATCGGTAACCTATCCCGAAAATAGCAGTCCTGTCGTCGGCATCATTATATGCTGCTTCGTGGCCGTTGCAATTGACGTATTTGTACCGCGTACAATATAGCAGAAAGGCGTGCGCGTGTTAATGTTTGTATGCCGGCAGCGAAGTACTTAAATTGGGCTGGGCAGTGGCAGGCCAAGCGATGGGCAATATACATGTGCTTCGGTAAGCATTGAAGTACAACATGCCGAGCCTGCTTCAGCAAGTTTGCCACTCCAATTTCGTCTTCGAGAACTGAGTCACCTAATTTACGCGTAACGTATGCAACAGAACGCTTTTAAGAGCGAAGCTGTTTAGCAAATCATTCCTTATGAGTCAATCGCGGAAAACTATCATCATCTTAACGGATATGTGCAACTGTGCGGATACCTGAGAGCCAGCAGAGAGAGAGAGACAAAGAAAGAAAGAAACATAGAACCAAACACAGAGATGGAAAGAAAGATATGAAGAAAGGGAAAGAGCAAAAAACTCCTGCCGAAAAAAAAATTCTTCACGAGGTGGGATTCGTACCCGCGTGACTTCTATCTGAAGGCGAGCGTCCTAATCACTTGGCTATCCAGGCACGCTAGCATAGCATAGCATAGCCTTGTATAGTATAGTGTAGAAAGAGAGTAGGAAAGGGAAGTGAGCGTGAGGAGGATAGGTATGAGGGTGATGAGGTGAGAAAGGAGGAGGGAGAGAGTAAAGCGTAGCACAGAAAGAATGAGAAAGAGAGAAATAGGGAGAAAGAAATGCAGAACGAGAAAGAGAGACTGAGAGAACATCAACGAAAAAGAGAGAAAGAAGTAGAGAGAGAGAAAAAGATTGAAAGAAGAAGGAAGCAAGCAATTCATCGTCTAGTGATAAGATACCGCACCACCTGGCTAAGCCGTGCATGCGCAGTAGCTAAGCCACGCCCACCGACGGAGACATCGCTCGCAAGCTCCGCTCTATAGGGCATAGCCTGGCTGCGTACTCGCGAGAAGGAAGCCGCGCATGTCAAAGCTGTACGTGTCGGTCGACGTGGAGTACGAGCGGCGTCGGGTCCATGCTTCGCTGTGCCAAGCTTTACGCGACTTATTGCAAACTGCCCGCAATTTTTTTTTCTCAGGAAAAAACAAGAGCCAGCTTCCTAACGCGCAAGAAACGGAAAGTCACACCTTGGACAGAGTGAAAAAGCATTAAAATCAATATAATAGTACCGAACAATTACCGAAGATTTGTATTTTTGTACTCTGAATATGTACGTTCGTCGTTTTCTATCTGCTATCTGTAACAAATATATATATATATATATACAGAGTGTCCCAGCTATCACGCAGCACGATTTAAAAAAAGAGGAACGGCGTTACGCGAATCAAACCTACAGCATATTGTTCCTAGTACACTGGAGTAGCCACTGCTATTCTTTTCGTTAATGAGGTTTAATTAATTCGTCATAATTATATTTGTAACTCGACAAGTACTCGCCTAATTGTCAAAACGTCAATGAGGCGTATGTAGGCATGTTCAAACGGCATCTAACTGCGATACTTTCAACAACGTGCTAATTGCACGCTCATTTTTTCCGCTCGATCAAGAAAGCCCGCGAAATATGAAAAGTGACACGTGACTAGAGTGTTGCGCGCGTCGGGAACCAGCGCCCTCAAACAGGCTCCCTATGAGGCAGACAGTATCAAGGAAAAAATGCAACAAAGAAAAAAAAACGTATCACCCTATCTGCCACTCCCCGGCCTAGAAACGCACCGCTTAGTTTTACAGAGTCAGGCCGTAATCGGAACACCTGCCGCGCTATCAATGAGAACAGTCGGCCGTGAGATATGGATGCTTGCGGCGTACTATCGAACGGATTGAATTCCAGCGAAATTGCACGCATATCGCTGGCACCCGACCTGTACCCTTGCCAAAATGCGGAACGCTGTCTTTCGCACAGGCAACAGGCAAAGCGGTTGTTTGCAGTAAGCTTATTTGAGGGCGCTGGTTTCTTTTGCGGGTGGGAGCGTAGTCACGTGTTATTTTTCATATTTAGCGGGCTTTCTTTATCAGCCGGAAAAAATGAGCGCGCAATTAGCACGTTGTTGAAAGTATCGCAGTTAGATGCCATTTGAACATGCCTACATACGCCTCATTGACATTTTGACAATTAGGCGAGTACTTGTCGAGTTAGAAATATAATTATGACTAATTATTTAAACCTCATTAACGAAGAAAATAGCAGTGGCTACTCTAGTGTACTAGGAAGAATATGCTGTAGGTTTGATTCGCGTAACGCCGTTTCTCTTTTTTTAAATCGTGCTGCGTGATAGCTGGGACGCCCTGTATATATATAAAGGAACAAGAGAGAGTACGACGCACGTTGGTTTTTGCGGTATGTTTACTGACGTTTCGGCTGGTGGACGAGCCTTTGTCAAAGTCAAAGTTACTTTGACAAAGGCTGGTCCACCAGCCGAAACGTCAGTAAACATACCGCAAAAACCAACGTACGTCGTACTCTCTCTTCTTCCTTATGCTACCGGGGCCAACGTGACTTCCGCGCTGCAACTATATATATATATATAGATATATATATATATATATATATATATATATATATATATATATATATATATATATATATATATATATATATATAATATATATATATATATATATATATATATATATATATATATCCAGAATAAACTCAACTGTTCGCGTTTATGCGCTCAAGCCTATCAGAAGATTCTTAAATATTAAGTTCTCGAAAGACAGTGCTTGTATACTTCCCTTCACTTCCATACCTTGAAGACCCCCTGATAGGGGTATTACATAAGGGGGTGCGGATACGTTAGTACAAAATTTGCATAATACATAACTGAACACCAAAAAGAAGAAAAGAAAAACACATGCGCTAAAGTACATAATTTGCATAATACCTACTGAACACGGCAAAGAATACAGAAGAATACATGGGCTAAGGTGTTACATGTATACGTCAGCACAAATGCGTAGACCTAAATAATACAAACTAAAATTGCACTTTCATTGCGAAAAGTGCGCAGTGACATTCTCCGTGAACGAACACGGGCAAGTGATGGCGGCGATTTGGTGGGGCAAGTTTTTCCAATCTGTAGCGGCATGGCAAAAGAATGCGGCGGAAAAGGTAACAGTGCGCATGCGAGCGCGGCCCTCTTGAAAAGTGTGTCGTTTAGGAGCGGCGTGGAGGATATAGGGTGGTTGCTGAAGCGTGGTGTGATAAAACTTGTGGCAAAGTGAAAGGGCTCTAGTGCGCCGGCGCGTACAAAGGGGAAGCAAATTCAATTCTTTCTTTAAGTATGATATGCTAACGTCATATGAGCAGTTAGAATGGATGAACCTTGCGGCGCGATATTGAACGGCTTCGAGTTCGTTGATGAGAAATGTTTGGTGTGGATTCCATATGGCGGATGCATATTCCAGTTTCGGACAGACTGGTATGTCAGCAGTTTAACCGGTTTGGGGGCACATTTTAGACGACGCTTGAGAAAACCGAGTGATTTGTTAAGAGAAGAATTGATGTCAGTGAAGTGTGTGCGCCAGGATAAGTCGTTCGATATAGGGTCATTCCACGCCAAACGTCCCAGACATTGCGCTCGACCCTCTCCAATTGTATTGTAAAAAATTGTGGGAGTTCATATCAGTGCACTATTTGCCCTTGGAAAGTATTTTTTGGAAAAAAAATTTTTCTTGTCTGTTACAGTGATTTGAATTTTGCCGTAGTGGGTGAAACATAGGTTGCGAAAAAATACTCTAAAAAATACAATACTTTATGGAACGCCTTAAATATCTGCTGTTTACTTGAAAAGGAATGTCACTATCTTATTATCGCCCATTGACGACCACTACTTTGTCTCACGGTGTGCTTTGTGGTGTAGCAATGCTGCAATTCTGCGCCAATATTGATTATTTTTTAAAAATTCTACAAATACTACAGACAAAATAGGACTATATCACATGGCTGGATAGTTGGCAGTAAGCGTGTCAAAAAAGTATTGATGTCGATGACCGAGTAGTTTCGAAGTGGAAGGGGCGCAAACATTAAAAAATGTGTGAAATGCTCCACGTTCAGGCACATGTAGAGTGGTGATGCAGTCCAAGTAAAAATGCACGCTTGGTCTCGTTGGGAAGAGTAAACAAAGGAGATTTATTTGTGAAAGTTTAATCGGAGAGTTTTTTGCTTTTGGCGAGAAACAAAAAGTCACACTTTCGCCGCAACGGCGAAGCAATGAATGCGATAGCAATAAATTGTAATGTAACGCGAAGAATGGAAAGCAGCTCGAAATTGCCAGCGCGTCGCTCGAGCCCAAAGGACGCACGAAAAGAACGCACACAGGACGAGCGTGAACTAATGCGTCACAGCTCGACACTTTGAAGCGCACTGCTGAATCATAAAGCAGGACGCACGAAACGAACGAACAGGTACACACAAGACGAGCGCGAACTAATTGTCACTTTTGTTACTTATTTCTGTTTGAACAGCGCGCTCCTTTCGCAAACGCGGCCGCTGCAGCGAGCGAGCGAAGCGAAGCACCCCACCGGCCGCCCCTTCTTTCCTCGAGATAAGCGCACGAAAGCGACCACGCCCTGTAGAGCGAAGAGCAACGGCGATCGCAGGAACGGCGCGCGCACGTCGCGCCATCTATATAGCCACTAAGAAAGCATGCTGAATTACATGATGTATATAAATAGCGCGCCGTTAGCCCGCTGAAAGACGGTGCTGTCGTGGCCTAGCGTCTAACGCGGCGGGCTGCAATTCGCGAGGTCGCCCGTTCGATTCCGCGCGTCGGAAAGAATTTCTGAATTATTTTTCTTTATGGCTTTTCTATATATATACATACTTATACATATACGGTGAATGACGGCGACGGGGACGGACATTTTCCAGCCGAGACTGTCCATATAATTGCTATCGCAATAAAAATTTAAGTTGAGCGTTCGCGGCGTGCCTGGACGCGGGTCCGTAAGTCCGCTTCACTGCGCCGCCACTGTTCCTTGGGGCAACGGAAGTATGCAGCGCCCACGCGGGTGGCACGATCGTGTGCTGCTGTGAGTTTTCAGGTTTCGACACGCATTCTTCGGCTTTCCGCAGTGCCACCGACGTAGTGTCAGGGAAACCGAGTGATGGTTCGTTTAAAATATATTATTATATAATAAAAGTGGCTAATAGGCACCGGAAATACACTTATATTTCTTTTTTATGGGCAGCTCGCTTGAACGTGACTCGCGCCATTCGTGCCTCGGAGCCGAATAGTGCTACGTATTCTTACGCTCCGATCTTCGGCAGAGGTGAACTTTGCTCCGGTGATAGCGTCGCCGAGCAAGCATGCGGCACTCGAAGGTTCGTCTTTCGTCCGCATCCCTTGGCAGCGCGTAAGATAAACATTGCGAATGGTGAGTATACTGCTATCGTGTCATATTTTAGACGGAGAGCCTGTGCAACGGAAACCGAAAGCGATAAATATACAAAAGGACGAAGCCGCCTTTAAGGCGGCTTCGTCCTTTTAAATGTCTATCGCCTTCGCTTAGTAATCGCAAGGCGATTACTAAGATGAAGGCATTGCATGCAGCGTGGCAGAAAGTTGAGCTCTCAGCAAGGTTTGAGTCTACAATCTCCCTCAAAGGTACGCGCACGTTTCACCATTTCGTACCATCATCACTGACCACTCTAAACCCATATATGCCCAAACTCAGAAAAAAATGACAAAACAAATATATTTTTCACAAAAAGTGTACTGCTACCCTCGAAAGAAAGCACAAGTTGTTTATTTACTGCGAAGTAAACGTAACACTGTTTTTCAAGCCGTCCTATACATTTTAGGATTGCCATTTTTTGGGCTTGTTGGTATACTGAATTAGAAACCATCTTCAGCGCATTGTGGTGTCGTCTCTCCTTCGTCCTTGTCTGCTAGCGCTGAAGATGGCTCCTATACATATAGCACACTGGGCATTAGGGGTGCTATGTGCGGGTGTGGTAAGCCTTGAAACATTTCACGTGCACACCCACATTGCACTTCTTCGTCTCCATGGCGTCTTTCATACAAAGCGCGCGTTTGCCCGGAGAAAGCGGTCGGCATTTCACGTGCACTTCAGCCTCTCCATGACATCATTCACACATAGCACGCGTTTGCCCGGAGAAAGCGGTCGGCACGTGGCAGCATGAAAAGCAAGCAATGTCTAGGCTTGCACACGTTGAGAATGAGGCCTGCTTGATGTGCTGTAGGTGGCGCTAGTCATCAGCTAAAGAAATAGCGATGTTAGAGTGCATAAAAGAAGCGTCCTATATGTAGGACACTGGACATATATGGGTTAATGCCGGGCTCACCACCTACTCAGCAACACAGGCATTTCAAGTGGCGAAGACCATACGTCGGCAACGGAAGTAAAAACTGCAACCTCTGCAGAGATTGAAAACACAACCCAAGCTCTGCGCCTGTCATACGTGTGCATGCAGTGACGTGGCAATGAAATCGTACTCTGCTCCGACTACTAACCGGCAGCCTTTAGTGCCCTTCTGAAACATTCTGCCAGCCATATAAACTGTTTGAAAGTTTTCAGCAACGTGAAAGCTCACAGCAGCACACGATCGTGCCACCCGCGTGGGCGCTGCATATTTCTGTTGGCGGCGCAGTGAAGCGGACTTACGGGCCCGCGCCCAGGCACGCCGCGAACGCTCAACATAAATTTTTGTTTCTCGCCAAAAACGAAAAAACACTCCAATTAAACTTTCACAAATAAATCTCCTTTGTTTACTCTTCCCAACGAGACCAAGCGTGCATTTTTACTTGGACTGCATCACCACTCTACATGTGCCTGAACGTGGAGCATTTCACACATTTTTCAATGTTTGCGCACCTTCCACTTCAAAACTACTCGGTCATCGACTTCGATACTTTTTTGACACGCTTACTGGCAACTATCCAGCCACGTGATATAGTCCTATTTTGTCTGTAATATTCGTAGAAGTTTTAAAAAATAATCAAAGTGGGCGCAGAATTGCAGCATTGCTTCACCACAAAGCACATCGTGAGACAAAGTAGAGGTCGTCAATGGGCGATAATAAGATAGTGCCATTTATTTTCAAGTAGACAGCAGATATTTAAGGCGTTCCGTAAAGTATTGTATTTTTAGAGTATTTTATCGCAACCTATGTTTCACCCACTACGGCAAAATTCAAATCACTGTAACAGACAAGAAAAATTTTTTTTCCAAAAAATACTTTCCGAGGGCAAATAATGCGCTGATATAAACGTCCACAATTTTTTACAATACAATTGGAGAGGGTCGAGCGCAATGTCTGGGACGTTTGGCGTGGAATGACCCTATAGTAACCCCTAGGTATTTGTAAGACTGCGCAGCACACACGGAAATGTTCCTGATTGTGTATTTTCAAGGAAATGGATCGCGACGACGAAAAAATACCATCAGTTTGCATTTCTTAGGATTATTGTTACGTTATTGCGCACCGCTTTGAGGACGAAGACTGAACCACACGAACACAAGCGCACGAACGCAAGCAGCCTTAATCTTAGGATTAAGTTCCATTAACCAACGGTCGCACCATTGCTGTAGACAGTTAATGTCTTCCTGAAGTAAGTCTTGATTCGATGTTTTAGTAATTGTTCGATAAATGACGCAGTTGTCTGCGAACAAACGAACGTTGCAAGGCACATGTAGAGGCAGGTCATTGATGTTTATTAAGAAGAGTAAAGGTCTAAGAACAGAGCCTTGCGGTACGCCGGAAGTCATTGGTAGGGGGTTAAATGCACGGTTCTTCACTGTATACAGAGCTGAGATCGGTTTGTCAGGAACGCTTCAATCCATCCCAAAATGTCGTGGTTAATGTTCGCAAGAAAAAGTTTTAGTAATAGACGTTGGTGTGGTACCTTGTCGAACGCTTTTGCGAAATCTAGGAATAACGCGTCTGTTTGGAGGCTTTATTCTAACTTGGTATGAATATCATGCAGGAATATTGCCAGTTGTGTTTCACAGGAAAAGCCTTTGCGGAACCCATGCTGTGAAAAATGAAAGCATTTGTTCGAGTCAAGAAACTTCGTAATTTCCGTGTACATGATGTGTTCGATAAGATTATACTATGTGAAACAAACCGGTCGCCTAAAAATGCAAAAAGGAGCGCCTGTGGCAACATGTACCTTTACACAGTGCACAGACTTTACACAGACTAAGGGAAGCAGGTCGTTAAATAAGAAATTGTGCCGTTGTTACATCATAGTGAGCCGAATATAGATCCTGCATTGCAAGCTAAAGAATGCAAACACCAATAATATTCATTATTTCTAGTAACCCTATGTTTCTCCGAAGATGTACTCACCGATATTGTTTTTTTCTGAATTTCTTTCTGATATATCTACGTGCCTTTCTTTCTTTCTTTCTTTCTTTCTTTCTTTCTTTCTTTCTTTCTTTCTTTCTTTCTTTCTTTCTTTCTTTCTTTCTTTCTGTCCTTTCTCTTTCTTTCTTCTTTCTTTCTTCTTTCTTCTTTCTTTCTTTCTTTCTTTCTTTCTTTCTTTCCAGGTAGTGGCCGTTCCCGGAATGCTGTTTTCAGGCGGAATTGGCATGGAGTCTTTCATGCGCTTTGCAGCGTTCGTTAGCCTGTATAATGGCTCAACGAAAGGATCATCAAGCGATCATGGAAAAACGATTTAGGAATTCAATTTTCTCGAAGTCGAAATTTTCCTGAAATATGGAATTTCTATCGACCTTACGCGTTGTCCAGCAGATCGCATTTATTCCGCCAACACGAAATATTCAAATGAAGCGGCCACAGCATGTGAACTGCTCTCCACTTGTTTTTTTTTTTTTTTTACAGAGAAAGCTGTTATGAGATCATTTCACCGGCCGTTTTTGGCGCCGTAGTTGTCCGCCGCCGCCGCCGCCGGTGTACGTAACCAGTATCGCTCGAAATAAGAAAAAAAAAACGAAATAAGAAAAAATTCCAGGATGGAACGAGGTTCGAACCTGGGCCCTCTGCGTGGGAGCCCAGCATTCAACCTCTGAGCCATGCCGGTGCTTGAAACTTGCTTTGCAAATAGGTCCTATACAGGCTTCATGTCGGGAAGGAACCACATTAAGATAGCAGTATAGCGTGGTAGAAGAGTAAAATAAGCACCAAGCGTCGCACAACGCGAATTCTGTAACCAGGCGTCACACAATGCGAATTGCGCACGAGTAGGTTGTTGAATGTTTCCAACCATTACAAAGGGCTCTGCCATAATTCTTCATCGTCATCAGGCACAGCATCAACAAAGTGCGCATAATGCCTTACATGCGTTTTGCAGGTACCACGGCTCTCCCTAGAATGACGAAAAATGGCACAGTGCCTGCTGCCCTACTTCTCAAAAATTGGCCCGCGTATCTGCGTGCTTCGCTGCAAATGTCGTGTAAAGCGATAGAAGAGGCGCTGTGTGAGATATGGACGCCATCTGGCAATACGTCGGGAAACATGAGTGCTGTGTTGCGTGCTGGTAGTCCCGGCGCAGCAGCAGGCGAAGGACCGGCGGTGACCAACGCGAGCGGCGGGGACGCCAGCCAGCCCGAAAACGCGGTTTTGCGCGAAGCGCTGAAGCAGAGAAACTTCCGCACTCAACGAGTACTCTCCACACACTCTTTTATTTACACGTCGCCTGCGTAACAACAGGAACGCCAGAGCGGCGGCCCACAGCCGGCAGCCTGAAGGCCGCCCACAACGCTGCTTTTTCATTTTTTAAATATTTTTTTTCACCTTCTTGGCCTTCTCAAAACTAAAGTTTTTCAACACCAACCCATGGCATCGTACAGTGCCATACAGAACCGAACCGAAACACAACAATGAGCTCGTGCGAAGGGCACGGAGGAAGGCAAATGTCAGCGCAGTCGCATTTTCAGCTTTGTTGAAACAGCGCTCACTAGACGACAACGAAGTAAAAGAAGGCACAGGACAGGCGCTGCCTGTCCTGTGCCTTCTTTACTTCGTCGTCGTCTAGTGAGCGCTGTTTCAACAAAGATTGAACGCATACCAACTCGCTCAAGCTTCCATTCTTATGCATTTTTCAGCGCAGCTTAAGAACTAGGGTCCTTAAAATACGTATGTATGCATTTTCTATTAAAGGAACACGCCACCTAATACGTACCTAGTGATGTTGCCCTCAGATATGCATGATATTTACTTTTTGATCGACAACGTTCACAAGTATGAACAGCCGCACCAGTTCAAGACGGCTGGCCCTTGGCAAGTGGTTCAACTTTGGCCGAGTGGGCTGAATCGAGGGACGTGCCGACAAACAGAAAAGCAGGAAGACAGACCAAAATTTCTGCGTTTAAGTTCCCCAAGAAAGGCTATCGTGCTTTAAAATTACAATGATTTATAGCGTAGTGGGTTCCTCGCAAGTGCACTTGTATTGATTGCCAAGGAAGCCTATAAGCGCATGATCCGTTCCTCGGGGTCTCAGCAAAATTACAATGATTTAGAGCTTAGTGGGTTCCTCTCAATTGCACTTGTATTTGTTGCCAGAGGAAGCCCTAAGCGCATGATCTATTTCTTGGGGTCTCAGTAAAGTTCTCGCCCCCCCCCCCCCCCGCATCCCTCTCCCACGTCAACGTATGCTATACAGCATGACGGGAGAGGTAAATAGCGACCGGGCGTCACCCAATGAAAATTACATAACTGGTGGGCCGTTTAAAGCTTCCACCCCATTACAAAGGGCTGAGCCATAATTCTTCATCGTCATCAGTCGTCGCGTCAACAAAGTGCACATAATGCCTTACAGACGTGTAGCTGGTGCCTCGCTTCTCCGCAGAATGACGAATAATGGCTTAGTAGGTGCTTCCGAACTACACAGAAATTGTGATTTATGGCGTAGTGGGTACCTTTCTAGTGTACTTGTATTAGTTGCCCCAAGAGAGCTTACAACGGGCCCTAGAAACGCCGCTCTTTCCAGCTTTCGCTGTGACTGTGCTGCGGTTTCAGCGCAGGCCTGGCGTTTTTTTTTTATTGCATCGTTGGTAGAACGCATTTATAACCTTCAGTTCCGTTCACATTGGGCAAGCAAGGGCGCGTGGCCTAGTGTTCAAGACACTCGCTTTCGGGACCGTTGGGAGCCGGGTTCAAGCCCCAACCACGGAGCAGAAATGGACCTTACTTTTGGCCTGGCTCTTTGTACTCCAGCCCTAAGGTGGGTGGCCTCATCAGTCCAGGTAGCAACGGCTCGCTGCCGCCACCTGAGCCCTCCCTGTTCACCAAACGTAGCCGGTTTTCAGGGTCCTGCGTCACCAGCAGAGCCTGCCACTGGTCGTCGAATTAATCCTCTGGATATGCTCGTTTTCTCCTCTTTTCGCCTGGGGTGATGACGGTGGTGCTTATGTCCGGGATGATACGTTCGGAAGAGAAAGTGAGGGTGACGGAAGAAGGAGAGAGTGAGAAAGGGAAGTTAGGGTGAGAAGGAGGAAGAGAATGAAGGGAGAGGGTAAAGCGTAGCATAGACCGAATGACCAAGAGAGAAATAGAGAGAAACAAAGGTAGAAATAGAAATAAAGAATAAAAAATAGGGAATCAAAGAAAGAGAGAGAGAGAGAAAAGATAGAGAGATGTAAGCGAGAAATGGAGGGAGAGCGAAAGAAAGGGAAGAAATAGGAAGCAAACTATAAAGAGGAAGAAATAAATAGAAAAATTAGAGTGAGTAGATGAAGAAGCTTTTCTAAAGAGAAGCGAGCCGCCGAGGCTGCTGGATAAGCCACACTCAGTGGCTCAAGCTCGGCCGGTACGTGGCTCCCTCCAGCATGCCGAAATTAATCCACAGGCCCCCATTTTGCGCGGGAAACTGCATTATCATACCGCTACATTGACACTCAGGAAACCCAGAAAAATATTAATATCTTATGGTAAAACAGCATAATTGTGTAACAGTATAAGAAACAATGTGGCTCCGCTGGCAATCAAAGCGTGCCAATGTCAACAGGAACCAGCTCAGAGCTCGAGCAGTCGCTCAAGTCTGCAGGCTTCTGAAAATTTTCTTTTCTGAGACGCAGATCGTAGTTTCATTGTTTCAGCAATCGTGTATTAAGGCATAGTGCCATGTTCGTCTCATATTATGCAAGAAAACCAAGTACATGTGATTATCTAACTTGTATTGATGCAGCCCGCTTAGGCCATTTTACTGCCACCTTCGTAGGCTCTATAATGGGTTCCTCAGAGGGACGACTCTGAAGCATTCTTCATTTCGTTATGCTGCTACTTCTTTTGTAAATCACAGAGATTACACCTGGTTGCTGATTAATAGATGCCGCTTCCAGGACAGTTCCTGCAAACGTAATTTCGTATTGTCGCTAGGAAAGAACTCTAGAGGTGACGCCAGCGGCGTTACAGGCGTAAGAAGAGCTGAAGTTTCTCATACAGCCGTCGCGCGAAAAGTGACGTGATGTGATATAGGTGAAAAAACGCCGTTAGAGAGCTCGGCGAGGCGCGTCGGAGCGGCTGAGCGTGCAGCAGGAAGGACTAAGGTCTAATGCGGAATTTATGCAAATAGCGGGTCGTTATATGCGCGCCCCACGTTGGGCGCCATTTTTGTTTCTGCGACCAAGAAACGATACTTACGACGAAGTTTTGTTTCTATTCCCGCCTCATACAGATGGCGGCAGGTTTTTACAGCTTTCATCTTGGACTACGCGTTGGCAGTGCGTCTCTCCTGCTTTTCATTGCACCACGGGAGATTATTTTATGTTTCCCTCGAAGATAATAGTGCCACAAAGCTTCGCACGTGACCGCGCGACCGTTTACGCTTCACGGCTAGTGCGCTTCAGGGGAAGGGCGCATATGTTGTCATTAGCGGGACGCGCCGAGAACTCGTAGTGCGGCGACATATACTGGAATAAATTGTATCGGTCCAGCCGCGCTATGGCTTATTATTCAGTGGTAGGTGAACACTGACATCACTGCCTTTCGATGGTCAGAAAATTAGCCCTTTGGAGAGTAAAAATTGTGGTAACGATATACTTATTGCAAAAGCGCAGTCATGCGCGCATTGAACAAGTCAGTATAATCCGTATTCTTTACTAGGCGAAATGTTCGCGGCCATGCCCACAGAGTTTTTGCGTCGCGTGATGCAAGAAAGGTCACGAGAACACTCCATCAAAAAACGACTGCTAGCGCGCAATTAGGAGGAACATACCGCGACGAATTCTTCTGAAACTGAATCTTTGTCGCCAATGACTTTTCGTCATTGGTACGCAAACGGTTTGCTTCTCCACTGAAATCGCCTGCTTGTCACGCGACGTCAGAAAACAGTGGAAACCCACTTCGTTAAGTTCACGCGTACATGCTAAACATCTCACTTGTATTCTGAGCAGAGCCTGCAATTTGACGGAATAGCCGAGCAGTGCCCACTGCGAAACGGAATAGAAGATGGCTGCCTGCCAATGATTTTAATTGCGGTTACGATATACCTCCTCGAAATAATAATGCATCTGCGTATGAGTGGCGCTATAACGCACTACAGTCGTGCTTGCGCATAACGATTTCGCTTCGGGGAACTCCGCTCAGTGCGCAATTTTTCAACGCCCTGCTGCAAGCTGCCAGGACTCTGCAAGTCACCGCACGATAAGAAATGAGAAGCTAACCAGGGGGATAAGTACGGCGAACCGTGGTCCCCTTCTTTAATTCTGAGAGCTGAGCCGTATCGAACCCTTCTCTACCAGTGCGCGCTTATAGGTTAATGCCACCCGGGCCGATAATAAATTGTGTCCAAGTAAGCAATGTCATTAGTTTTCTAAGAATGAAAAAGAATAGCATTCTTTTCAGTTTTTTCATGTTGTTCTCCATCACCATCATTAGAAAGACAGTACGCAGATAACCACTGTAGGAGCTTGATTAAAACAGAGAAAATTTGTATTCAATGCCACTCAAAAATCGCAGGCAAATAAATTATTGCGCTTCCATGTAGCGATGTTGATAACATAATAACTAATGGCCAACAGTTATTTAATTAATTTATTTATTCACTTATTCATATCAGCCCAGCCATCACGACCATCGGTGACATCTGCGCAACGCAGCAAAGTATCTTTAGCTAAATGTGTTTCGCTTCATTTTTGGTAGGGAACGATCATTTTATCGCCAGCCCACTTTCTTTCCAGCGGTGCGGTCACGATTGTCCGCCGGTGGCAATCACACACGCGTGATAGAATTAAAAGGACACCAACCATGAAAAAGAATACGAAAAGCCTACATATGGCCATTCTGACATCACCGAGATTCGCCAGTAGAGTATTCACAGATTCAAACGCGACATCAAAATTTTTAGTATAACGACCTGTATGCGCAATTGCTCGAGAGGCGACGAATCTGGTCTCCAAAGATAATGTTGACTCTGATCTACGCGTTCGAGTCAAAATTACGCCGATATCACCCGAACTGAGGACGGTACAAACGAAAACATGTGCATTACTTAGCCCTAAATTGTCTTATTTCAATCGGGGAGTACTGTAGATTTCATTGACAAGCAGATTACCTGCGTTCAAAGATCACATTAATTTCAACCTGACCTGCAAGCCCCGTGGAATAATTCCACGTTCATTACGTCTAAACAGGCCTGTCCGTTCAAGTTCTGGCTTTAATGTGGTTGCCAAGGAAGAAAAGCTTCTACTGCAAGCCAGGATCTTGGAATGCAGGCAGACCATAGGTCGGCAAACTCGACTCACTCAGACTCACTCGGACTCGCGTCGAACCGTGAGTGTGAGTTTGAGTAGTCCGGGTGAGTAATATTTTGGTGAGTTTGAATCCGAGTGAGTCCGGTTAAGGAAAATTTTGGTGAGTCTGAGTCCGAGTGAGCCCTTTGCGCAAAATATATGTCTTGAGTGAGTCTGAGTGAGCTCCACACTTTCTTGCCGACCTATGAGGCAGACCGAAGGGACCTAGAGAATGAAGCTTTCCTCGCGCCTGGAGTACCGGGTCCCGGACGAGTTCGCAAGCATTCAACTTCATGCAACTTTCAACGGCAGACTTCAATCGCGCCGCACGATGGAGACACACGAAAACAAACTGGTTAGACTGTCGCAATCTTTTCAGGCACTGCACAGAAACGTTTTCGTGTCCACAGTGCATAACCTGTCGTCGCAACAAGCGAAACTCGGCCGAAATTCAATGTCGGACCGCAAAAAGGTGCGAGAACATTGGTTTGTGCTGTAGAGAATGCCATGAACCAAATCGAACCCATCAGAATCCATAAACAAGGTTCGTCATTCTTTTCCCGATGATAGGGACGCCCTTGTCTCGTTCGACGTCGTGTCGCTTTTCCCAAGCGTTCCCATTCGACTCGTCACGCGAACATGCGCCGCCGCCCTTGAAGACGACTCTACGCTGCCAGAGAGGACACCTATCGACGTCCCTGACTTGCAAGGGCTCCTTCTGTTTTGCCTGGAGGACACTTACTTCATGTTCGAAGGCGCCTTCTACAAGCAAGTGAACGGGACACCGATGGGGGCATCTATTTCAGTAACTGCTTCAAATTTTTTGATGGAATGAGTTAAGTTTGGGTCGATGGAGGTGATCCCGATGGTACGGATGATCGTGGCGACACGTTGAAGGACTGGACAGGCCCGGTTGTTCAGATCCTGGCAAACTTGAGTTTATTTACACACTTTTACACTTTATGACAAAACAACGGCCGGGGCGGCCACTGAGCAGCTCTCGCGACAACAACTGGGCTGGACCCGCACCAAGCGTTCAAGCCCTTAAGAGAATATCTCTAAGTCCTTCGTCCCTGGATCAGAGTCGGCGCCAAGCACGACCTCTGTCCCCTCCGCAATCTCTCCGTCGAGCACCGAGCTCTCCCCCCTCCTCTCTTATTTCTTCCTTTAAATCCCCCCTGTCTCGTCTGAGACCGCATTACGGGACCAACCCTTTTCGGTACTCCACCAATGAAGCAGAGAACTTTGTTTCTCTCAGAGACGTACCTCCGCCTCCACGTTCCCACGCTTTGCTGCCCTCACTATGCGCCATCTAAAGACGCCATCAGTCAACTAAAGACGCCATCAGTCACATACACAGTCAAAATACACTGAAATACACCGCACCAACGTGCCCAGTTTACAATGCCGTCTCGAGCCTTGTCTGCGACAAGATGCCGCCGCCTGTTGCAATTACTGCAAAACCACGTCGGTGTTCATTCAGTGAGGACCGTCCCGGCGGCGACACATTGTTTACGTTGTCAGTCTCCGTGAGATCGCTTCCGCCGCACGGGTGACTCCGCCGCGAAAGGAGCAGTCGACAAAAGGTCGCGGGGTTCGGCTACAAAGGCGCGGGTAGAGGCGAACGGCCTAATGGCCCTTCTGAGCGCCCCTTTTCCGTCGGGTGCCGTCTGCCAATTAGTCACCGTTGATCCGCACTGATGAAATCTTCCCCCGAACATAACTGAATGGCTTGAGAATCGCGCACTCGCCTCTTGAACACGCCGTCCAAGGTCTTGCTACGTTGCGTATATGATGTGTTCTGCACATTTCAGCGAGAAAAAAATCCTTCATTCCTTTGACCTATCCCATTTAAATAGCATTGAAGCATCTACTCAATTCACAGCCGAGGTAGAAAGATACGGCAAGCTACCTTTCCTGGACGTCCTTGTCGAACGTCACCAGCGCAGTCTGACATTTGCTGTGTACAGAAAAAGCAAGCACATGTACCGGCAGGTACCTGCATTATGACTCGGTGCACCGGACAAAGCAGAAGAGATCGGTGGTTGCCTCACTTGTCACCACAACCAGCAGCATCTGCACAACGCCAAGAAGCAGTACCTACAGCGAGTACACAGAGATCTCTCGGCATGTGGCTACCCGAAGTCTTTGTTGGCCTTGGTGGAACGCCAGCTGCCTCAGCCGCCAAGACCTGACCGTGTGTTCCCAAGAAAACGTGCCGCCATTCGCCTCGTGAACGTATACCGATGGCAGCGCTGCGAACGGCGCTCCAGGGATGCAAACGGGTGGATTCACCTTTGGTCGTCTGCTGGCGCGGGCTAAAACAGCACCATTTTCGCTATAGTTCTGTCGCGCCGCACGGCGCTCCTGACTACTAGCCGTGTTTTCTTCTATAGTGATAGTTCTATAGATGACTGCCAGCACAACAGGAGGTTAAGAAACGTTTACATTTAACGTACCTTCTGTATACCCACAGCCATCGCGGTAAGGATCAGTAGCGCAACTCACTGGGTTGGATGGAGTGGAAATATCTTACGTAAAAGCGCGAACGTCTCGCCAAGCGAGTTAACGAGAGTTTACGCTGCTTTGGAAGTGAAGCACGATCAATTTTCGGACTTATTCGCAAAAGTTAGCGTTGAGTAAACAGACTTGAGCTGAATGAAAATTCACAATTCATTCCCAGATGTAGTCATGGACCTGCGTACACAAATCCTTTGCCGACAAAATAAAATTGATACGTTCAACGACTAGCGGGTTATTGCGGACAAGTATCGCGGATAGGCCGAGTCGAATGCACATTAAAACTTGTTCCACGTACTATCGGCGCCGAATGCAACGCCAACAGTGGCGCGCGCGGCACATACAGTTCGCACCCTTATGATTAGAGAGATGCACATGCCACATTCATGCTTTCAATCGCATAGTGCTGCCTAATCGGGCGTGCGCGGCTCTCAATGGTGATGACAGGACAGCGCGCACTATAAATTCTTTAATGGTTGGTGAACGCGCTCCGCATGTCGTGTTTCATTTGACATCGATAGCGCTGCTTGGTAGGAAAAATCGTAGGAAAAATTGGCGAAGAAGCCAGGAAGAGGAGAAAGAGCACTACCTCCCACTATCCTTTTGGCCCCTTTGTCTGAATATTGTTCTTCGTTACCGTGCTTTAACAAGTGTGACAAGGTTGAATATTTTAAGGCGAAAGCCTTAAAACGCGAACATTGACAGTCGGCGTCCCGCGTCGGCGGCGTCAACACGAGTGAAGCAAAAAATAATCATCATCCTGTGATGACGTCATCATATGACGTCCTCATGATTTCAAAGATCGCAAAATTTGTGACGTCATCGTGACGTCATGGCGACGTCCCATCGTGACGTCATCACACGACATCGTCGCTTTGCACTTCCTTCGTGATCGGCGGGCCGCGTCGTGGAGGCGATGCAAAACCCCTCCGAATGGCTTTTGGACCTTACGTGGTTTTGCACTGCCTCCGTGATTGGTCGGTCGATCATGGAGGCAGTGCCAAATCAGGTGAGGTGTAGAAAGCTTGCAATCCCTCCGATCCTGGAGGCAGTGCAAAACCACGTTACGTCCGGAAACTATTCGGAGGGGGGCGGGGAACGAACAATACATCGACTGAAGAAAAAGAAGATGGCTTTCGCCTTCGAGTCATCTTGGGCAAATGCATAAGGGACCTCGTGAGTTTTTTTAGTACAATGATCCCACCACGTCCTATCAGCAGTCGACCGTTGAGAATGATTTACACTCTTTTATTGCAAATACATCTTATTACGACTGTCCGATGCGAAATCGTTGTATTTATCGACGTTAGTATGAGTACTCTAATTCTGTTCAGCATACTTTCAAACGGCCGTGAACTAGTCAGAAAGCGTTGATTTTAAGTACTACTTTTAAGTACTTACGACGCGCTTACACGGCAGCTGCTGAAAACTGATCTATTCAAAGGTTGTTGCCTGTAACGATCGCTAACTTTATTTGAATGGCAATACACGTCATTCGTCATGCGCTTAAAACTCCGAACAACGGAATTGAACCAAAGGAGCAGGCTTGGCAACCGAACACGCGACGCACGTGGTATACATATATTGCGCTTTAACGCATACACGGAAGCCTAAGCCCGAGCGCTGAAGTCAGTGATCGAAAACAGGCCGGAAAGTCATTTTGAGTGCAACACGGCCATAGAAGAGTCGCAAAAGTAATCGTCTCTGTACATGCAGATGTGCGCATTGATGGCTAGCAGACGACACCAGGAGACATGGACACTCAACGGGCTCCTGACAGTAATAATACTTCATTTGGGAGGCCTAGGTGGTACATATTCCTGAGGTAAAAGAAGCAGCGCAAACACACAAGATGCCCCACATAGAAAACACACGGCACACATAAGCGCTGAATATCAGCTGCTTTATTTCTTTGGAAGTCAAATGCATATATACACTCAAGGCAGCCTCACAGCACATGCGCACACGACAGTAGTTCTAAACAGAAGTGAAACAAAGATGAAGTCGGTGATACGCGTAGACAACAATTTGTACTCAGATTATTCATCTGAGTACGAATTATCAGTGAGATTGTTGGCAGGCAGCACAACGTTAGCATGTTGTTTGAGAAGAAATTGAAGTCATGAGCGCACAAAGACCCTTTTCGAACGAAAAATTCGGATGATGTGGTGCAGTTTTCGCGTGGGAATGCAAACGTGAAATATGGTTTTTCTGTTGATATAGAAGATCTGTTCTATTCCGTACCACAGCATGGTCTACTGTCTGGGGTGCATGCATGCATCGAGAGCAATGATCCTATATCATTAATAATATAATAATATCTGGGGTTTAACGTCCCAAAACCACGATATGATTATGACAGACGCCGTACACTCTTAAAAAAAAAGGTTGTAGTACTTACTAACTTCGGTTTACTAACTACTTGTCACATTTGTTACTACCCTGTTAGTAAGTGCGGTTAGTAACGGGAGGTTAGTAACCGTTACTACCCTCGCCGTTACAAACGCACTTAGTAGCGGTTACTGCCCTTCTCGTTGCTAACTAGTAAAATAGGTAGTAACGGTTACTACCGAAAAAAATTAGTAACCGTGATCCTTTCGCCTCACGAGTCTCTTGTTTTTATAACGGTCAAATTCGCGAGCATCCACAGTGCGACGTATCATTAGGTAATTATGCACAGTATGTCATGAATGAGAACAGCACACATACACAACGACAAGGCTACGCGACACGTATGATTCAAAAGTGTTTCCAGGAGTATATATAGCCCTACCTCTGGGGTACGCAGCTGGTGCCGGTGAGCAGCTAGGCTTTAGGATAAATAGTTTAACTTATGCGCCTATATTTACATAGCGTACAATTACATTAGGTGTGCGAGGTAACGTAGCGTATGACTTTTAATCAAGCATATTAATACAATCAATATGTTATGTCTATTTTGCGTAATATCGTCTCAACATGGCCTAATATACAAGACCCAAGAAGGGGTACTAAGCTTATTAATATAGCCCCAATGAACTTGAATGTATCCCCGTGTTATTGAATAGGTTGTAAAAAGCTCGTAATAATAACTTCTAAGATTCGTTTAACAAGTACGTTTAACAGGTGCATGGCAAAAAGTTAGTAACGGTACGCAAGAGGTAGTAACCGTTGCAACTTTTAAGTGTCTGCTATACTTAGGTAGTAAAAAGGTAGCAAAAAGTTAGTAATGACTCAAGAACGCTAGTAACAGCTGCTGTTACTAACTATTTGCTCGTGGTTACAAGCTTTTTCCAAACTTTTTTTTAAGAAGGTAGTGGAGGGCTCCGGAAATTTAGACCGCCTGGGGTTCTTTAACGTGCACCTAAATCTAAGTACACGGGCCTCAACCATTTTCGCCTCCATCGAAAATGCAGCCGCCGCGGCCGGGATTCGATCCCGCGACCTGCGGGTCAGCAGTCGAGCGCCATAACCACTAGACCACCGCGGCGGGTCGGTCCTATATCATTCCAGATTTTGTCCGTGTTTCAGTGAGTAATTTTTGGAGTCTTTTCGAGTATTATCTTAAGGTTACTTTTATTGTTTTTAATTACCAGCCATGTCTGCAGCGCAATGGCATATGTATCCGGTCCTGTCTTGCTCCTCTCCTGGTTGATATTTTTTATCGAGTGTGGACTGTACTTTAAGCAATGTTTTTAGTGCCAGGAAGGTTTTAAAAGTTTTTAGGTATGTAGAGGATATTTTGGTTTTATTATCGCTAGAATCTTCCTGCCAGAATTTAGTCACTAGGATTTTAGATCATATTAATCAACTCGGGCACGGTTTTGTTTCTACTTTTGAGCTTCCTCGGGAACGCATATTGCAGTGTTTAGAATTGAAGCTTCAGTTCTGTGAACGACATGTGTATTGGTCTGATCAGCCACGAGCTAAAAAGGCTCTTTTTTTTTCTTTTAAGTAAGCGTACTCAAAAATCGTAAAGAGAGGAATTGCGATGTCTGCCAAGGATTCGGCTCTTAGAAAATCGTGCTCCCACAAAATGCAAGAAAGCTTCACTAATCAGACAAGCCGACTTTTGGCAGTAGGTTTCCCCAGGTCGCTTCTGACAGCACTTGCTGAGTATGATTCAGAAAAAGGAAAACCACAAAGAGGGCGGCTGCCATGCGTGAAAAGTTGAGGCCCGTGGTGGTCCCTTATCCGCATAGGGTTACCCATCAGCTTAAGAAAGTTGCCGGCAGAGATGGCGTCCCTGTGGCGTTGTCTGCGCCGGACAAGTTTTCGAAGCTATGCCCCCGCACCTGCGGTGTAAGCAGAGGAGGATGCCAAATCCGACACGGTGTTTCCTACGTACAGTGTGCCGTCGGCGTGGTTTATGCCATCCCGCTCTCATGTGGTAAGACCCACGTCGGTCAAACGGGGAGATGCGTCAACGAGCGGCTCAGGGAACATGCACGAAAGGTTAACAAGAACGCTGATAAAGGAGCCCATCTTGTGGCTCATATTAATTCTTGCAGCAATTGTGAAGCGCGTTCTCAAGGGACGTCGATCCTAGGCAGAAGCGTGAATGAGCATGCGCGGCTGGCTTTAGAAGCTTACCACAAAAGTAAAAGAGCTCCAGCTTTGTATCAGCGTAATAACTTTTTCTCGCGCAGACGGACACACCAAGAGAGGGAAGGACACCGGCGCTGGTGTCGTTCCCTCTCTTTGTCTGTGTGTCAGTTTGCGCTAGAAAAAGTTATTACGATGTACATGTACCAACTAGCTCGCCTTTCAGTATTACTCCAGTTTGTATCAGCGGTACATCTTTGTCCCTCCTTTCATCTGAGTGCTAATTCTTCTCTACGCGTATCTAATACACCGACTTCATCTTTGTTTCACTTCTGTTTAGAACTACTATCGTGTGTGCATGTGCTGTGAGGCTGTCTTGGGCGTATATATGCATTTGACTTCCAAAGAAATAAAGCAGTTGATAGTCAGCGCTTATGTGTGCCGTGTCTTTTCTATGTGGGGCGTCTTGTGTGTTTTCGCTGCTTCTTTTACCCCCTGACAGCAACTCCACTCGATTTCACTGGGCATTTTGCTTGAACATTCAGTGCAAATTGCTTCACGAATTCGCACACTAATGTTTCAATAACTCGAGCAGGACAAACTGTCTGGCAGCGTCTAGCAGCCTTCACGTAACGGGCGCGCTCGAAGAGCGGCACCCGAGGCCCCCGCGATGACGTCAGACGCGAGAGGGCGCCACTCAAAAATCTCGGGGCGAATGCCGTTTGTGCCTGGTGTGAGCGAGGACTTGGCCCGCGTTCTACGCCATTACGACGTCCATGTAGCCCATGTTCCTACACAGATATTACGTCATCATCTGGTAAATGTGAAAGACAAGCTTCCAAAAGAAAAGTGTCCTTGCATCGTTTACCGGATCCTATGTTAAGACTGTAACTGCGTATATATCGGCGAGGCAGAAAATTTTGAACAGTGGGTAAAGCAGCATGCCAATGACTTAATCAAGAAAGAAAGTGTCTTCCAATGCCTCGGCAGAGCACGCAGAAAACTTGAGGCATGAAATTGATTTGGGTAACGGCATGATCTGGGAAAAAGAATAAAATGTTTCTGCGAGACACCACGAGAAATCCATTCTGACGCAAACGACGGAAACTACATTGAAACGAAATGTCGTTGCTTTCATTAGGGAGTTTTAGCTTGTAACGTATACTTCTTTACGTTACCGTGTTACCGGATACCGGATGGAATCTGCGCACGCGCGAGCTTTTACGGAACGTAAAGGTTTACGGAACGTAAACTACTCGCCGGATAGGCTTTACGTTAACGGCCCTATCTCGCAAATCCGCCTTCGTTCGTGGCCACTCACGATATACGCTTTGCGGAGACTCCAGCCGCCGAGTCAAAATAAGCCGAAGTGCGAGCGTCACTTACGATCACCTTATTTCAGCCGGATTACCGAGGCTAGAGCGACGTAGAATACCGAATCCGCAAACGTGAGAGGCCTAAAGACGCTGACAGGCTGGATGGGTGGCGCCATCTAGCGGGGCCAAGGTGTACCAGGCGAGCACAAAATTGTTATTGCAGAAACATCGGGCATTCTACTCCCGATGTAAATGCCTTGCAGCGGCGTTATTACGAATGAGTTGCCTTTTTAATCATTTTTTCCCCTCAAGAACACTAAGCGAAAACAAACGTGTCCGTGATTGTGGTTGCGCAAAGCGTCACAAGATGTCGACACCATCGCCCGGTAACCTGGTATTGCTACACCCCTTCGCTTATACCGGGATGCTGCACACGCTAAAAACCTCTCTTGTGATTTTGCCGCAGCGTAATTCAATATTATCTAAATTAAATGTAGTTTAAATGCTGTTATTATCACCACTTAGTGGTTTGCGCAAACGTAAAGGTTTACGTACGTACGTAAAGGTTTACGTTTGGGCAGCTAAAAAACTGTACTAAAACTCGGGTTCCGGTAGAACGGTAAACGTAATCCGGTAACGGTAACGTAAAGAAGTATACGTTACAAGCTAAAACTCCCTATTGTGAAGAAGGCTCCCGTTAGGGGAGCCGAAACGTCTTTTTTCGTATTCTTTTTTATCGTCGGTGTCATTCTTTTAGTTCTATCATGTTACTTCCCGACCAGACGGGCTTCCGTCAAAGCCTCGAAATCGCACACACGTGTTCTCGATGTTCGTGTACATGGAGTACATTATGTACATTATGTACATTGTAATATTGTCTCTGGAGATTGTGTATGTAGGCGCACCAGACTCCATCCTATTAAGTACTTGAACAGATGTAGCTAACCCATATATCTTGGGCCGTTCAACGAATAGCCAAGTTGGAATGTTCGTTTGCTTCTGTAGCAGCCTTGGGCGTTTCAGGTTTTCGCTGACCACGTGCTCACCTCGAGCGATGTCGTTAGTGAGAGCAACGACCGCGATTAGTCTCGAAAATTGAGACGTTCTTGGAGCGTGGTGTGGACGTGAGTGGGCCGTGCGGAGTGATTGTTATTAATGATGCTGTGGCCGTGTAACGACGGGCTGAAGTCTTACGAAAGCGCTGAGCGAGCGCATGCGAGTACGTGCGTGCTAAACTTCCGGTCAGGCGGGTCTTCTCATGTGCACTGCTAATGGCATGGCCGCCCTGAATGTGGTTCCTTGAATGTCGCATTTCATATGACTGCCCAGAAGCCCTAGCACTCCCCAGAACTTCAGTGAGAAGGCAGCTGCAAATGTGCATTTGATAATTGTGGTATATGCGTGTAGCGGCCTTGATGCAATAAAGCGAGACCTTAGACAGCTGGTGTAGACGTTAGTGCTCTTTAATGTTGATCGCAATGACCGAGCTCACAGGAAATGGCTGGCGAAACGTAACACGGGCCAGCACTCGCGTTATAATAGCATAGCAGGAAAACTTTGAACGTCGTAGCGTTAAAGAGCTCGTTCCAGAAATCCCGGTGTCGGCGGCGTCGAAGTTGGTTATGAGCGAAAATCAAGGTCGTTCGTTAGCCAAAAATCGAGAGAGATATGTATTGGGAGGAGTCTCCTTAACGCATTTAATGTTGCGTAACAGAAGCGTAGATCGCACCTGCAGGCACCAAAACATGTGAATTGCGCAACGAGTGGGTGTTTTAAAGGCCTACCCATTGCAAAGCGTTCATGCATAATTAATCATCATTGTCAGCAATAGCATCAACAAACTGTCCAGCTGCACAGGTGCGAATGGTACTTTACGGAAGCGGAGTGGATACTCCGCGATTAGCAAACGGAAGATTTATGGCGTAGCGGGCACTTCACAACTGTACTTGCAGCAGGAATTCTAGAGTAGTTTGAACGGCCGATGTTACGCGCACAAACATTCGCTTCATTGCGACAAGGTTGAGGTGTCCACCGAGAATCGAAATCAGGCTAACAGATGAGAAGGCGATGCGCTCGGGGCCCGACTACGCCATCGCGTTCTACGCTTGAAGGCGAAGCTCAAGCGTCCTCCAAATTTCTTCAAATAAAATCCAAATCTATCGTTAGAGAAATGAAGGAATCTGTGAAGTGTACGCAAACTTCAATCTGGAGACAGAAATCTTGAGCAACTACAGGAAGTTAGTATGTCATGCAGTAATACTGAAAGGCGAGCTAGTTGGTACATATACACCGTAATAACTTTTTCTAGCGTAGACTGACACACGGACAAAGAGAGGGAACGACACCAGCGCTATCAATGCACTGGTGTCGTTCCTCCTCTTTGTCCGTTTGTCAGTCTGCACTAGAAAAAGTTATTACGATAGTATGTCATCACCATCCGAATTCTCCCCACGGCATGTCATTTGACATGGCTGACATGTCCTCACCAGCTCCGTGGCCGCTACCAAGACTTCTATCAGACTGGTGAGCCCTGCTGTTCGACCCAAACTCAACTAGAGTTCCATCTATCGCTGACCACAAGTACAGTGCGGAAAGCAGATTACCACAACACTGTAGGATGAGCAGCCTTTGAGAACAGAGACAAGAATGATGTACTAAGCGTTTATCAAAGCAATGCACAATAGGAAACCGATATTGGACTTTAGCAAATGGGTATAGCTGAGCGCCTACGGTAAATAAACTGGAGATTGGCGAGGCATAAATTAGAAATGTTTGCTCAAAAAGCCGTAATTTCGCGCGCAATAAAAAGGCTGCACACGGAAACAGTCTGTGACACTGAAATCATGCATTCAGGGCTAACTTCTACGAAACTAAGGCAGTGGCGAAGAGCCATCTAAAGAAAAAAAAAAACCAGCGTGCTTCAAGTGTCGAACTGTGACACTTGATAGTTCGCGCTCATCTTCTGTTTGTTCGTTTAGCGGCGTCCCTTGAGCTCGAGTGACTTTCGTACGCTCCGTAACATGAGCGCGGACATCACGGTGAAAGCTTGAAACATCCCCCTTCCCCTCACCATGAGAAAACCGCGCGAGCAGACAGCGGAAGGGCAAGGTTCTCTCTGCGCAAATATAAGAAGCGAGCGAGCTCGCCGACGACTTTTAAATCCGCCAGTCGCGCTCCTCGCGCCATCTTGCTGGTAATGAAGAAACGCTTATAAGCGCCTGCCGTCTCTGAGTCCTGCCAGAGGTAAAGGGTGTATATATAATGCTCGCCGTTAGCTACCTGAAGGATCTGCGCTTTCTGGCGTAGTGGTTAGCGCCACGCGCTGCGGAACGACAAGTCGCTGGTTCGATTCCGCGCTTCGGAAGCATTTTTCTGAATTACTTTTCTTTGGGACTTTGATATACATACACATACTTATACATATACGGTGAATGACGGCGACGGCGACGGCAAAATCTAGCCGAGACTGTCCATGCAATTGCTATCGCAATAAAAAAAAACAGGTGGTAATGGATCCGTAATCGGGGGTAATGGATCCGTAATCAAGGCAGTTATACTTTGGGGGATATTCCAGAAGTACTACCTACTGCCTAACCTCAGTCGTTGCTTTTACGAATTTCAGAAACAATTGCCGTGGTGTGTGGATAGCCATCTCGGAAGGTGACCCCATCTCCATATTCGGAAATCTCTGGCAGCGCCTTTGCTCACCACACACGCGTGAGGAAATGTTCGAACATCCGCCGCTGTGGATGTACGAACATTTCATCTGAATGCCACCAGGGCGCCGTTATCCTACAATTGGTCGATGTAAATTATTCTCTACGGTAATCGTACCAACCGATATCTAAAGAAACTTCAAAGTGCCGACTTAATTACCCATGCATTACTTACAGATGCAGCCCGGACATCCACTCACCGGCTATACACGCTGTCAACAGTTTCTCGATGTTGGCGTGGTGCAGAAAAATATTCGCTCCCTTTATTTTTCTCCTGCACTAGTCTGTCAACTGACAGAATGCAATTTTTTTATGTATTGCCATCACAAGATGCGAACAACAGAAAATGACGTTATAATGCTGTAATTATTTTTATATTTTATTGAACGTTAGGAAAGAGTACAGGCATGTACGCGGTACGAACATATTCTATAAAGTCAGCAAGAAGCGCGATGTCACTACGCTAATGATGAAAGCAGACTTGTAAGCAATAAGCCCCTCCCCCGAAACGCCGTTACCCACAGCCACCACCACCACGGCTCTTACCAACAACAACAGAAATTCAGTGCATTAGAGGTTCAGTGCTCTAGAACAACGTCACAGCATTATGGCAGAAGTTAAGAGCATTAAGGCACCATCAAAGCAGCTGTACGTTGAACACGATGGCGTTTTGTCCTACCATTTACATATAGAGCTCCCCTGCGTCACCAATTAGGGCAGATGGCCCAACATTAAACAAAATATACGATTAATATTGATGCCTTTGTTGACGCCATTGTTGCATTATATCAACAAACTGTTTCATTATTTCGCAACAAACTTTTCATTGTTTCACAAGTTTTTTCACTCGCCCCTTCATCGCCCTTCTTACATTACCCCCGCAGCTCACATATCTCATCGCACCGGCCACGCACTGCAATGTTTTCGCCCCACGGGCCCGTACTAAAACATTTTCTGCTTCTTTTTTTCTCAGAGCAGCTAAAGACTGGAACGGCCTTTCTCACGATGTTGCCACAATCACCTGCCCATCAAGTTTCATGCATAGCATTTCAAATGTAACCTCACATTGAACATTGTGACAACGCAACTGATTGTATATTTACCCACCCCTTATGTAATACCCTTTCGGGGTCTTTAAGGAAATAAAAATGAATGAATGAATGAACTCTAAGAGCACAGTGATTCATGTCTCGAGAAATATTAATCTGAGCCCTCGCTGGTGATCTTGTGGCCTTATAAATACGCATGTTCTCGCTCAGCACTGTCCTCATCACGGCTTACCGGTAATAGACCCCAGGTGCAGCTGCTGCCTCCACAAAGGCTATCAAAGCTGTGGCAGATGACACACAGCGGCATTTGAAAGTCAAGTGTGTCTCAGTGTATCATCGCAAGTACGTGTCTGCTTTTCTTTATTCTTGGACAGGATTATGCCGTAATGAATTAATATTTTATTTTTCTCTGTGTGCTCAAGACCAACATAAATATAGAAAAGCGTAAAAAAATGAGCTATATAGACAAGGGCTTCCTGCTTTTGTAGCCGTCCGCTAACGAATGGAATGGAGAAGAAAAACGGAAAGACGGGGAGGTTAGCCAGTTCTCAGACCGGCTGGGTACCCTGTGCTGGGGAAAGGGGAAGGTGGAGTGAAAGATGATAGAAAAGAGATGTTACAAAAAGAAGAAGAAGAAAAAGAACAAAAATACGATACACGACATTGCTTAAAGTCGGTCTATGAGACTAGTTGTGCGCAAAAAGCGCAACAACGCTTTCAAACCTTTCCGGGCCGAGGGCGGTTTCGGCCAGTGTCCTAAGATATTTCCCTACGACAATGGATGATTGTCAAGTCTATCAAACACTGTGGACAGTTCTTTTGGTGCACTGAAGCGAGGACACTCACAGAAAAGATGGGCGATTGTCTCCTCGCAGATACAGTTATCACATGTCGGGCTGCTGGCCATTCCAATTCGAAATTACGGACGGAAGACGGAGCTGTAGATTCGGGTCCAAGTTATGAAGACGGGCGCTAGTAAATTCCGTCGAGTTCCACTGTGCTAGCGTCAGTTCACGTGCAAGTGAACGAAGCCTTGTTGCGGCGTCCGTTCTTGACAGCGGTATAGCTGCACAATGGAGAGCATCATGGGCAGATCGGGCGGCTTCATCAGCACGGTCATTTCCGTAGATACCGCGATATCCCGATATCCACTGATAGGTTATGCCGTGCACCTTCTCAATGGCGCGGTGATGAAGCACACTTATGTCATCGACTAACTGTGATTTGGTCCATGACGATATGGTGACATAATGTACTGGAGGGCTGCTTTGGAGTCGGAGAACACTGACCACGCCTGTGGTGGTAACTACGAACTCTAGAGCAGCACAGATGGCGGTGAGTTCTGCAGCCGTCGATGATGTCAAATGCGACGTCTTCAACTTTATGGTGACGGATTTCTTGGGTATGACCACTGCCCCTGCTGAGCTTGTAGAAGAAACTGAACGGTCAGTGTAAATGTGAAGGCGTCCACTGTGTTTTTCATGCAGGAACAATAGAGTGAGTAGGGCCAGATATGACGACTGTTTTTTTTCTTTTGTATACCGGGAATGGTTATCAGGGCTTCCAGCGGATGTAGACACCACAACGGCAATGGTGGTCTTGCTGCGTGCGTGAAGTTCGTGGGAATCACTGCGCGATGCGAAGCATAATACCGCTGAACGCAGAGTGTGGCCTAGCAGCTGGAAGTGAGGCGAGGTGGTGTGACGGAATCCGGGCGGCATGTCTTATGTGCATTCTTAAAGCATCGACGCGAGGGTATGTTTTGATGGGGGAATCACGAGCGATGACAACAGTCGCTGCTGAGGACGCGCATCTCGGAAGCCCAAGGTATATCCTCAGTGCTTGAGCTTGAATCGACTGGAGTACGCGTACGTTTGTTCTTCGGGGCCTGCCCAGTACAGGTAAACTATAGCGCATGAAGCCGAGGAAAAGTGCAGCATACAGTTGAAGCATCGCTCGTACAGATGCGCCCCACGATTTCCCGCAAGAAACCTTAGGACGTGTGTGATCATGGCGAGTTTCTTTTTCATGTCGGCGATCTGGGAGCTCCAGGACAAGTCGCGAGCTATGATTACACTCAGGAAACGGTGGGTCTTCGCATAGCTGATAGTGCGCCCACTGATTTTGATGACCTATGGGGTCATCACCTTGCGCTTAAACGCAACCAGTGACCAGTGAGCATTGCTCAGACGACAGTTCCAGTCCCCGTCCTTGGAGGTAGTTTGCCGTCAGTGTAGCCGCTCGAAGGAGGAACCAATCCGTTACACCACGAGTCGTTGTATACCGCTAGGAGGGCACGCCAAGCAGCTTGTCCGATGTTACAAAGGGCCATGCAGGTGACACGATCAGGTCCCGGTGATGACGAACGCTTGCATGCTGCCAAAGCTGCCTGAAGCTCCTCTGCAGAGAACAGGTTGTCCATCCGGGAATCTCTGGACATCGCGCGTTTCCTAGGTTACTCAGGGTGAACCCGGACCCCTTACTGGCAACTCTGGCGCAGAAGTCTTGTGCCACATCAATTTCGCGTTGACTTTGGTGGAGAGCGAAGCATTTGAAGGGCGATGCTGTTGTGGCAATGTTCGTAAGCCACGGGCGATTCTCCATATTTGCGATAGGAGTTTGTGGGGTTCAAGCGACTAGCATAATGATTTCTATCTTAGCGACTGGAGTGCGTTAATTCGACGCTGAATCTTCTTTTGCAGACCCCTCGCCTCCCTCAAGTCATAGAGAGATATATCGTCGTTGGGCACTACGACGGATTGCATGGAGCCGCTCCAATTCCACTTAGTATTCGCAAAACTACGATGAAGGCGTGAAATTATATGAAGCGTCTTGAGTAGCTGCTTTACCTTCTAAGCTTTCAAGAGAACCATCTTGGTTTTCCTCGCACCGCTTCTCTATGGATGACCTGTATTTTGACCAATCGATGCGTGAAGGGACGGTGATGTGCAACTTGCTTTGGCCCTTGATCTTAATATAGGTGGGGATATGGTCACTTCCATTGGTTTCATTGTCCGCAAACCACTGTACATCGGCACTAAGGCCACGTGACACGAAAGTTAGGTCGAGGCAGCTGCTATATGTCAGACCCCGTAAAAACGTAGGACTGCCGTCGTTTAAACAGACGCGAAGCAGGATCCATGTCGTCCCCGACGATCTGTCTTCAGGCTTCCCCACAATGGGTGATGAGCGTTGAAATCGCCGGTAATAATCCACGGTCCAGGTGTTGCCGATATAATAGCGCTTAATCTTGCAATGTCAAAGCGGCCTGAAGGTGAAATATATACTCCTACTAGTGTGAAAGTCAGGTTATTGCGTTTAACAGTCAGGCACACGTATTGGTTGCTGTCATCAGGTGGTACTCGATGCTCAATACAGGTGAGTTCGCACTTGATAAAAACGATGACTTTACTACTGTCGTTGCAGGTAGCAGACTTGAAAGCTTCGTATTTAGACAATCGTATCGCACTGTGAAGGCGTGGCTCACAAATGACGATAATCGGAAACTGATTCTTAAACACAAATGGCCGAATATCAGAAAGGCGGGGTTTAAGGCCTCGGGCATTCCACTGGAAAATTGACGCCTCTTTCACTTCTTTACTGAAGGGCTGCAGAGGAGCAGCCATGATGCTTCTCCAGACTTGACAGCACCGGGTTTAGAGCATCCAATATTTGAAGTGCGCTACGAGCATCCGGAGTCTGAATAATATTTAGGAGTACTCGAATGGTGTTCATTAGGGTTTTTACCATGGCTATTACTTCTTTATCTTGACTGTCTCTCCGCTGTCCTTTCCATCTTTCTTTCCCTTTCCCCTCCCCTTAGTGTAGGGTAGCAAACCGGATGCTACAATTCTGGTTAACCTCCCTGCCCTTCTCTCGTTTTATTATCTCTCTCTCTCTCTGTCGCCACCTACTCTTTCCGAAGTAACCTTCAACGAACGATGTTGCGGCTCAGCTGGCGTGGCCACGCGTCAGGTGGGCCGATGATTCTTGTGTCGTTCTTGGGTGCTTATTGCTGGCAATTATTGGCGCTTGTTGTGGTGGGTGCGCGGTCTGTGGAGCCCATGCATCTCTGGCCTCAGTAGCAGGTTTTCTAGAAGTTCTCCTGCGACGAGACCGCCGACGTCGCACCTTAGCTGCAGCCTCCCTGTGGGTGGAGCCGTCCCTGACCACCTGCCTCAGCATTTGCATCTCTTTCTTTCATGTTTGGGCACGTCTTTGAAGACGCATCGTGAGGGCCGTGACAATTGCTGCACTTGCGATGTTCTGCATGGCAGGCTGCTGCGCTGTGCGACTCTGAACATCGCGAGCACACAGCAGAATTTGTGCAAACGGCGCTGACGTGTCCCATCTTACAGCAGCTCCGACACTGAAGAGGTCTTGGTACGAACCGCCGTACAGCGTGTCGAAAATGGCCAACTCTGACCTTGGGATGGAAGACTGTCACCCTTGAAAACAAGTTTTGCGCACCGCGAATTCCCAAGACGACGGGCTTGCAAGATGATGAATCCTTTCGTCACCGACTTGATGAGAATGGGAAAGTCACTTTCATTGACAGAAGTGTCGACATCGTAAATAACACCTGCCGTAGAGTCCTTGCCGTCAGGTATGTAAGAACGTACGTTGATCCCCAGCACATTGAACGCTAACGAAGTACTACATATCAGGTATTAGCTCACGTAAACATCACGCCTTTTTGATGAATCTGTTGACGGTTTAGGTGTAATATTTTTGTCCAAACTCCACCCTCATAACTTTAGCATAGCTTTCATTTTCGGCCACGTTTTTGTTCTTACGCACATTTCGTGGCACTGGTGGTAGAATCGAAACGGCATTTTCACCCGCATAATTAAGTTGTCACTGCGGCTTCTTTATTCTTCCCTTTCCAGCATGTATTGAGGTGTTCTACTTTTCGCTCCAAAGTCTTTCATTTCGTGGTGCCCTTAACTTGGGAAAGTTAAAGTTAGTGCCTACAGTTTCCCTCCGGAATTTCTTGTGCTTATATGAAATGTGTTTGCCTGTGTTTCGTTATTGATTTATTTTTGTGTTCACTTGCCTTAGAAATTTAATTCAATATACTAATGATTTGATTTCCCTCTGCATATGCCACCATGACTAACAGATGCGATTTTCTACGTTAATAGTATACGTTGTTGGACTAGTTGGTTCATAATCTTCAAAATTTGCTAGCGCGAAAATGGACGGAAAATGGTGCCGTGTGTGCACAAAGTGGCACACAATTTAAAAAATGTGGCAAATAGGTACAATGTACCCATAGTTTTTTCAGCGCCGCATAAACTGGCTGGGCTATGCCCTCGCATTTTGGGACCACTTAAAAAACCGACGTGCGGAAAAAAGCACGTTCGGCCCTACGTCACATGCGCCGTAGGCGTCGTGTACGAAATCCCACTCACTTGTGGCAAGGTTTATATCGGACAAACTGGTCGTTGCGTCAACGATCGAGCACGGGAACACGAGCGATCTGTTAAAAATAATTTGACTTTTTTCATCTGCCTATGCATTGTAGGACCTGTGCCTGTGAGCCAGTGCTGTCTAGCATTCGAATTCTGGGCAGAAGTGGGAATGCGCTGGCGAGATAACTAATGGAGGCTTATCACATTAAAAAGAAAGACCGTGAATGTATCAGTGACACTTCTGTTGTTCTGCGCAGTAAGGAAAGACTGTTCTTAGATACTTGGTTATGATGCGAATATGTTTTGGTATCCCGATCCTGATTAGCATTGTCGACTGTCATGTGCATTGCGCCTGCGCGCGCCACTCGGCTGTGTATATATGTAGGAAGACGTCTCTGAATAAAGCTTAGTTGCGAGTAGCGCCTGTCCTGTACATCAGTGTTCCTTCTTAGTCCGTGTCGATTTTCGCGCTAGCCAATTTTGAAGATTTTGTACGTGTTTAAGGACATCCATCACCTGATGTTAAGTTTTTCGTTTAATCGTGGTACCGTAAAGAAGTAGACATTAAAGAAACGCTATCATTGTAAGTCTTCTATAATGCTCCACCTCACCTCAGCCACCCTGTATCTGAGGCAATTACATCGGCTTAATGATGCAGCACTCGGTCCTTCTCTCCCTTCTTCATTGTTGTCTCTAGCACATTAACGAACTACTTAAGGTTCTGCTTAGTGCAAACCAACTACCCTCATTCACCCTTCTACATTCAAGTTTTATGCACATGTATTTCTATACTTCTCAGCCGTTGCCATTTCGTGGTCGCAACACCGCAGTGGGTATTACACAGATATTAATACTATCATCATCCAGTTATCTTATTTCCATTGCATGATGGCCTTTCCCAAGGATCTCCAACCCACCTAGTCCTGCGTGAGGTGATCCTACTTTATGCCTGCAAATTTCTTGATTTCGTTGCTCCACCTAAACCTTTGCCGTCCTAGGCCGCGCTTTCCGTCCCTTGTCAACCATTCCGACGCCCTAACTGACCATCGGTTATCTGTCCTTCTGATGACGTGACCTTCCCAAGTCCTTTTCTTGCCTCTTAATATCTGCTAGAGCATTGGCTACACCTGTTATTTCCTCTGATCTACTCTGCTGCCTTGCAGCCTCTTAGAGACACGCCTATCATTTTTCGTCCCATTGCCAGCTGGGTGGCCCTTAGGTTTTCCTCGTGTTTCTTTGGTAGTCTCCAGGTTTCAGTATCAAATCTTAATAATTGGCAAGAGCAATACTTGTACAATTTTCCCTTCAGCGACAGTTGTATGTTACCATGATCATGAGTAGAAAATTTCTGCATTATGCACATCATGGAATCCTGGTCTCCGTTGCATTCACTTAACGTCCGTAGGCTCCCCTGTTAATATTTTGGACTAGATTGTCTGAATTACAGTCCCTGAAACAAAGTACTCAATCGAATTGCACAAACGGATGCAAGCGATGTAACAAAATGTATCGCGGAATTAACAGTAGAGAAAAACCGTGATTGTTGTCTGTAAGAATAACAAGAAGATACACAATGCTTGCTGCGCATAAATTCATGCAAAAATTCAAAAAGACTGTTGTACTAACTTTCGTCATCACCTTTGACGCCTCATCCGTCCTCTCTAGCATCCCTAATAAAAAAAAACAACTATAAATCCTAATTTGTCTGTTTCATTGTACTCTATGGTACTTCGTCCATCCTGGCGCGGCAGCATTCATTCCACTGAGCTGGTGATATCGTTGCTGCGTTTGCCTGAGTGCTTTAGGAATGTGGACGCCCGGTACATGATACTGAGAGGAAGAGAACGGCAGAGCTTCCGGAACGAGGCTTACCCAAGACGGCTCTGCCGGGGTCGCCTTTCATTTGCGTATGCAAATGAAGGTTTTATCCTGCGGACGCAGCCGCCTTCTCCGGAGTCGAGTCCGTTATACCCTTGCTTCTAACTACGCCTGCGAGAGCCTATTCGCGCCCAGTTTCTCCTTTCTAATTTCCCCTTTATAACATTGCTAGCGTCCTTTCCTCCCGCCAGAAGCCGCTATTGGTGATTCTACACACATTGAGGGCCTCTGGTCCGAGGCTTCCAAGCGTACGTGGCAGCCGCTCGTTAATCTTCCTTATACCCTAGTTGAGTTGTCATAAGAAATCTTTCATGAACTTCCTTCTGAACACGTACGGACAAAAGGGAGGCCATCTCAACTACAAACTGTGTATTACATATGCACGGCTATGGATTTTTAAAGTGACAAGCATAAGTGTCTCTGAGTTGTCCGTGAATATTATAACTTAGTACACGTGTCCCCCGAGTGCGATTGTTGCGCAATGCGAACTTAAAAGATGTTGTTTTATTACACTTTATTTCTCTTTTTTAATGGCAATCGGTGGCCGCGCCTTCCGTTAAGAAGCATAAAATATCTTAAATATTGCTCGATACCAATCAGCGGCCTCTATTCAGTGTACGCGTTAGCAATACAGAGAAGCCGGTGATGCCTTGGGCTTCTTTCAAATATGATATATGTATACTAAGTAATACTCTATAAATATTGATGATTAATACATTGAAATCCTGCAAGATCTACAGCGTGTAGGTACAGTCGTACCTCTCGCTGGCCATGTCAGCTAATGCTTCCCGCAAGATGTTGTACCAGCTACATTCAATCTCACTCCAATGATTACGTTGTCTGTATACCTACATTATACACAGTTACAATCCTTCGGGTATGTTGCATATTTCGGCATTCGTCGCACAACATCCTTGCTGTCGCGACAATAGTAAATACTGGGCATGATGAATGAAGTCTCGCAACACGGAAGTGGTGTTTCGTAATGTGAAGCGTAGTTCGTATGCTCTGACGCATACTCAGACAGCAACCTAACTAGGTTCTGCTGAATTTTCTGTTTGTATTTGAACCTAGTGAATAACTGCGCTACGTCTTGCGCCGAATTATTTTGCATGAGACAATGCAAACTAAAGCGAAATTTAAGCAGTTTCTATTAATCGATCAGAGTGATACCTCTTTTTTTTTATCTGAACCATTTTAAGGGGATCACGTACACTTATACAACTGACAGTAATAATAATGCCATGTGTGTGTGAGATCACACGCAAGACCTACGGAAGAATACCGTGGAATACTGTAGTATATCGCACTAAAATATCAGCCTCAGTGAAAATGGACGGCTCAGTGATATGTAAAGAGATGAGCACAAAGAAACTCTGAATGCCGTTAAAAACTTGATGGCGACATTGCTATAGATGTCGTAATTAAATTCAGCGATTCTGTTTCAAGCTTTATAGGTGTCATGAAGCACCCCTTGGGCTTGTGGAAAAAACACATCCTGCAGAGAGCTGACACGGCTATGAACTGCTCAGTCAAATATTACAGTCGTGCGCGCCGCGTAAAAACTACAAGCGGAGTGCGAAGTTGCCGTTTTCCCAGGCGCCCTCTTTTCAAACAGAGGCCGGTTCTTACTCTGATCGGTGGGCAGCAATGTGGTGTACAATGTCCCTCTAAGCTGCGGTAGGGTATACAAAGGACAAGCGGGCCGGTGTTTCAACGATCGTACAAGGCGATCGTTCGGCGGTCCCCAGTAACATGGACGACCACTTGGTAGACCACTGCAAGCTCTGTGGTTCTGCGTCACACTTCAGCCATACCACGTTCCTAAGGAGAGCAACCAGCCACACTGCAAAAGAAGACAACTGATGTATCCCTCATAAAAAGGGCAGGCAGTCAGTGCGCCATCACTAGATTTAAGCGAGGAAGAAGCGAGTTTTTTTTAAAAGATAGCCTGATGACGTGTCAAGTTTAGGTTGTGCACTGCCCCTTTTGCTTCTCACTCAGATTGATCCTGTAATGAACAGGTTTTCATGGGTGCAGGCATGACTTTACAGCTCGGGTCAAAGCAATTTCCGGCGCATGTCCTCCCTCTGTTTCAGTGGCTCATGATGATTTGTTAGTTCATCCATGTTTCTACTTCTCGATATCTGTTCGGCATCATGTATAAATCAGCGTGGCTTCTGTTAAGAAACAGATGGAAGTTGATCCCCGTGTTCGTCAGTACGTGTTCCCTTCGTCCCCGTCCTTTCTGCGCCATACTAATGTTTCTCAAGAAAGGCCCCTTCTCGTGATCCTATACAAACCACCGAGCCGTAATCCATCACCTATATGGCCGCTAATATCGTATCCATATTTATAGAATGCCTGGCGCAACTCCGTTCATCACTTTATGAGGATCACTGAGGCGTGAAAGCTTGCATGACGAAGCTATAGATAGGCGTGGTCGAGTCAGCGAATCAAAAAGAACTCGTGTCAGTAAAACAAAAAGACGACGTTCAGCATAGCATTTTTAATGATTTAGGCCGTTTTTCCACTCGCTTCATCGACTGGGATGAACATCGCTGCAGCGACGCAAAACTAGCAGAGAGAAAAGTGGCTGAGGAGAAGAATGAGAGAGTATGCTTCTAGGCTCCTGAATTTAAGAAGTATTAATTTAAAGAAAACATCAATGAAATGGCAGAAAATGGCACGGACGTAGCCGTCGATCGTCTTCTACAGGCAATTAGCCATCGGCCAAAGATACCGCGCGTATTTAATAATAAAGCGGCGGGTCTGTGAAATCCTAATTAACGCTCCGCTATCGACGTAACAAAGGCGGCCCCACATCAACCCTCCAGTCGTCTCCTCTCCCTCTCACTCCACCCTGACTTTAAGCGCAAACCCCCTCCTACTGAGGCAATCAGCTGGAACAAATCTAAAAACTATATCACGAACGACCGAAGAACGAAATTACAGATAGAAAGAAAGCACAAGCAGAATGAATTGGATATAGTGCCGATAGCTGCCAAAAAAAAAGAACGCGTTTCTTACAGGAGGAGGACGAGTAAGAAGGACGAAGTGTGAAACTACGAGAAATGAAGAAGGAACTTCGTTATCTGGCACCCCCCAAAAAGAATGATGCAGCATATATAAAAGGTTACAACGAAGGCGTTACTGCCTATTCATTTGCCGCCTCCGGAATAAATCCCCCTTCCCCCCACGTCAGGCCAGAAACCTTCAATTTGCACGGCTGCTTGCCAGTTCTCGAGGATCGCCTAATCACAGGAAGTAAGGGGGACGGCATCGTCCGCAAAATTAAGCCCTGTTTTCGTGCCGCAAATTATTTCCAGGACCGCGACGGTTCTATATTAATTAATCTCCATAATGACGTCATCTGTAGCGAGCGGTCAGTTTTTCTTTTTCCATACATCGGCCAGGCGAAGGTGTCAGAGGGAAGATGAAGACGCGAAGGTGCGTCTTATCGGAGCGTTAGAAGAAGCGAGTAACGCATTATACTTCGCAGGCGAGCAAATGAAATGTTCGGCAGCATGGCTTGCAGCGATCGGCTCAACCGAAATCATGAAGTGCATTTGCTTCAACACCCGAAAAAGAAGAAGGCAAAAGAAATAAGACAAGAAAGTACTAGGAATCACTGAAACAGCGGGAAATGAACGAGCCTTAGCCTAATGACGGAGCATAAAACAAAGTAGCACTGCTTTAATGGTGGCCGCTCGGTCATGAGAGCTATAGGTGGTCGATGATCTAGCGGCACGTCAATACCATTTCTTAATCAAGAGTTTGGCTGCATGCCAGCCCAAAAATTGCGAAAAGAACATCCCCTCACATCTCCCCTCCCCCCCCCCCCCCCTCCTCTTCCGATACTTTCCAGGGCGACGGCATTGCGTTGGAATCTAACGACCACAGCAGAGTTCGAGCGAAGCGTGAACGCAAACTCGGTTTCGCACTTTAGCCCGCGATTGGCCCATCTCCAGCGTACGCTGACCAATAAGGGCAGCTCGCGCATTACCTGGATTCTTTCGGTCCTCTTTCGCACTCCGGCGCTCACTTTGTTGCCGTATTGTTCTTTTGTATTTGATTTCGCACTTCTATCTACAGAGCAGCTTTTCCTACTTCGTGTTGTATACTTGCTGAAGCAGGATGCCCTTTTTGCGAAATTCCCAAGCGAGCAGTTATGAGCCTTATCTACACAGTTGTTCCCTCTTTCTCCCTTCGCTTCCTCACCGTGGCGCTTCTAGTTGACCGCGGTGCTAGAGGGAGCTCATTCCGGCGCGCTAAAGGGCTCAGCGGGCGATATAGGAACTTTGTTCATTTGATGATTGCAACCACCTATCCTTCGTCGCAGCGTAATAAATTTCGGCCCTCCCCTCTCTATTATTGCGGCAATTATGGGGAGCTCCTATCGCATCCGATTATTTGTTGTTGCTTCTTTTATTCGATGCGTGCCATTCTGCAAACAATTATTGTACTCAAACTGCTTCCGCCGCCTTTTTGGAAGGGCCATGCATTCGCAGACTATAATTCTTCAATGTGCGCCGAATGTTTCCAAGGTTGCCTTTAATTTTTATTTACTTTACCTTTTGTGCATCTCACTGAATATGCATATGGGATCTCATGGCATTCAAGTTATTTTGTTCCCTTATAGGTGCTGCGACATGTTTAATCATTTATCTTTCCGATCTGTATAGCCAACACCGGCTTCATCCGCATCAACAGTTTAAAAAAAAATATTGTTTTAAAGTTAAAAAGAAAGGTCTGAATCAAATGTGCAAATATTCAATACATAATGTTTCCTGATGTATACATACAAGTAGGCACCGGCGTGTAATGGTATTTTGGTTACGTTTCAATACTAATAGAACCGTGATTACGAATCACTTCATTCGCCATACTTTATTGCGTGTACGCGCACAACACCAGATGCATTGATATTGGGCTGTAGTATTACACTAGTTATGACTACTAATAACACACAACCTATTGCCGTCTCAATAGGTTCCGTAACTTTACGTCTATAGTTAGACGCAACCACTCCATTATACTGATGTTGGATGGATCAAGGAAAGTTTGTGAATATCAGATGGATGGATGGATGCAAAACTTTATTGAACGTTCTGAGATGTACGACTCGGCGCGCAGCGGGCCGCTCCCACGTTGAGGCAGTCAGCCCAAGCCCGACCGCCGCACAATCAACATATTCCGCACTTCTCACCCAACGAATATCTTTTAGTAGTGAAATTTTCTAGTGAAATTGAGGCTGGACCTATTCAATTCAGCAAACAATCTGGCCTAGACAGAAGCTGTAAGAAGCAATTTCGTGGGCGAGTTATGCCACACAATCAGACGCATCCCTACAGATTCTCAAAATTCTCGCGCCGAAAAATTACTGTCGAATTCTTCATTTGCGATCACTTCACGTTATATACGTAGCTCATTAAAAAAACTCATTTACCGAAATTTCCAGGATCTACATTCTCGCTGTGTCAGCCTCGGTTTAAACTCCGCTTTAAAATGAAAATGAACGAGCAAATTGCATATCCAAATTCACAGTTTCCTCGCGTAAAGTTCTAGGGCAGCATTTATTGTCCCGTCTGAATTATATTCCGAAACTGAGCACATAAGCGCGAGCCAACTGTATCCGCCGAAGATGTTTTTAAAATTCTGTTTTAAATCCGACAACTCTTGGGTATCCACCGATTTCTGTGCTACGCTAAACGCTAGCAAGCGAAACGAGAAACACTCAGGTAATTACACGTGTACGCTGATCTAGTTCCAAGCTTTCTTTTACCTCTTCAGTTATAGCCAAAACTGCACCCCGTGCTGTTCGCGGAGGAGATAGGCGCTGCTTTTGAAAAGCCGTTATTACGTCATCTTACCGTTTGTTTCTCTTTATTTCGTCAATATATTTACCTCTTACTCCCGTCCTTACCTTATCACGCTAGCAGTCGCCGCTTTTATCACTTTCGTGATTTAGGAGCGGTCGTTTTTCGCTGCAGGTGCCGGCACGCCATTACAGCTTCACCGCGCAGCTCTTTCACCTATCTCTTTCTTTCGCTATTTTCGCTCTCCTTCAACTGCCAGCGCCACCACCGGCGCGATAGCAAATTATTTATGGAGCGGTCGGTTAATTTGCGCCCTTCGCTGATATATATAGTTTTGCCCAGACCATCCTCTCTGCTCACCCAAACCGGTTTCATTATATATATATATATATATATATATATATATATATATATATATATATATATATATATATATATATATATATATGGCGCGCTCTACGCCATTCTTTATAGCGCGATGGGTATATAGTGGTTCTTGTGCTAAAATATATATAAAGTAGAAAGAAATGCCAAGAAACAAGTGTATCGCGTGGTTGATTCTGCGCGCGGGGTAGCGGTCATTATGGTTTAGAAATCTTCGCCCTCTAGGGAAATGCGGTGTTCCTTTTCGCGCATTCATATATTGGTCAGCGTAGGCATACGCTCGGATGCAAGCAGGAATATTCGCTAGTTATTGCGTAGCAAGGCGCAAGATTTTGTCATTTCTAAGTAAGGCAGGAAAATGTGTTAGTGGTTCGTACAAAAGGCTACGTCCACATAACTATAAAGAACGACTAGAATGGCGCTCTTTTTCTTCTGGCAAACAACTTTTCGCCGCATAGAGTTGAAGAAAGGAAGAGTAGGGTGGTTATAGGGAAATAATATCCGGTACATACGAGAATATGTGACTCATCATAGAAGCTGCAACAATCGCTGAAGTTGGCTCTTTTAGTAAGCCTTCGATGGCTTTAACGAACAAAGAACTTGCTTTCTCGAACCCACACATGCACTCTTTTTCATCCTTTACAGCGATGTTCCTGCTTTGTTATTTTAGAGTGCTTGCTCACGTTGGCTTGGTGTTTCGGAGGGGGGTGTCATTTATCGCATGCGGTTTTTATCGCATGTGTCGTTTTTCATAAATTACTTGTTCTTCGCAATAAAACTTTAGTTGGAAGTCAGCGCTCCTCTTCGTTGATCTATTTGTCCCGTGTCTTCCCTTCCGCTGTAATGACAATTTGTAATGGAAGAATCGGCAGACACGAATAGTGTTCTGAGCTGTGCGGACGTGTTTCACCTGTGATAAATCGGTGAATAAAAAGTTTGTTGTTGTTAGTCACCGGACTGCTTATTTTTTCGGGCAGGATAGGAGCGCCTGAAACGTTTCTTCCTGTTCAGAGTTCTTCCCAGCCAGCATGGCCAAAGCGGGCGTCTCCAGGTGCGTACTCGTTGCTGCTCGGACCAACGTCGATTTCAGAATCGCTTCTTTGCACAGGATCGAAGCGATGACGATTCACGACGTCGTGAATCGCAGTGATTTCCAATGCCTCAGTATTTTCTTCATATCTTGTGGACACCGATGACGGCGGCGACGACGGTGCTGGTGACGAAGACATGACTAAACGTGCGTGCCTAGCAGACGAAATGACAGCTCAAACTTGTGTCACCGTTTAGTGTGGCCACACGATCAGATAGGGCCCTTTCGGGATGTGACCGCTGGGGGTGACCGCGCTGCAGCTCTGTCAGCACGGAAAGTGGCGGGCTTTGCACCCGTTTTGAACCGCGCTCGTTTTTGGTCATATTAATCGATAGTACAGATATGTATTCATCCACCCGTGTCATTATTAGTTGTGAATCGGTACTAGGAGGTCGGTAACTACACGTGGACGCAAAAAACGCGACATGCGTAAAGTTGATGTCACTGCTCCTTAATGCTCTCACGAGTTTCTTGTCCTCCGAGTTCCCATACTGTTTATTAGTACTGCTAAAGAGAAATGGTGGCGCACTTTCCGTTTTCTCGACACTAGTATAGGTAGTCATCGGTCATGATTTGGGAATATCTACCGTATCCGCATAAGCCTGTACTTATTCTTCAGTGAACTTTTTTTTACGTGAGAAGGCTCCCCTGTTAGTAAGTAACCTCAGTATGGGTACTCTTGTACAGGTTCTACAGTACGCTTGCCAACCAAGAACTCTCGTGCTGGTGCATGTCCGGAGGACCGACTGTGGCTGGCCGAAGACGCCGCTTAGACTCAAGGTCTGGCAACCGCGGGAGGAATGGGGCTGCTGGCGGACTAGTCTCCTCGCTCTATGGCCTCCCTTCAACCCAGCTAGGACAGACAATAAACTTTTGCCTCGCTGTCTCGCACCGGATCAACGCACATTGTTTTCCCTTTTGAATATTTCTGTTCAACCCTACACTAAATTTTTTAGGTTAATTTCTCCGATAATTTTCTTGCCATTCGTCATCACCATTGCTGAAGTGGACGACGGTATCTACAAATCGTAAGTTGCTGAGGTGTTCCTTGTTCATCTTTGTACCTATTTCTTCCCAATCTAGCATTTTAAGGATCTCTCCTAAACATGCAGCGAACAATATTGGAGAAATAGTATCTCCTTGCCTCACCCACGTTTACCGCGGTGGTGCAGCGGTTACGGTGCTCGGCTGCTGACCCGAAGATCGCGGGTGCGATCCCGGCCGCGGCGGTCGCATTTCGATGGAGGCGAAGTGCTAAGGGCCCGTGTACTGTGCGATGTCAGTGCACAATAAAGAACACCGGAAAGCCGAAATTTCCCGAGCCCTCCTGAACGTACCTCATAATCACAGCGTGGTTTCGGCGCTTAAAGCCCCAGATGTATTATTATTATTGCATAATGCCTTAATTACTTGAGTAGCGTCCGTCGTCACAGTGTCCGCGATGTTAAAGCTTGCTGTTTTTAAATAGTTGGACAAAGATATTCGAGAGCTGGGGTCGTCAGCTCCTTTTTCGAGTTTGAATGCCCAGCGGCTTTTAGATATGAGAGCTTCTAAAAAATCCCACGCTTTCGTTCGCCGGAATTTATACTAGGGATGATGAAACACAAGATTGTGATTTGCAGCAAAGAAATAATAACAGAAGGTAGAAAACTGACTGTTGGATTTCGCTCGGCTTCATCTTTGCTGCTGTCTGATGCGAATGCGTCATAGATCATCAATGCAACACCACAATTTCCTTCAAGAGGCTATATTACAACAGGTTGATTTTTGCACTATTAAAATTGAAAAGGCAAAGCAATTAGGGTGTAATCGAACCCGAATCCTCGTACTTGTCAACGATACCACTGGCCGTGCTGTAAGTTCTTAGGCTGAAGGGAAGGTGAACACGTTGCAGGAAACTGTTCCAGGGAAAACGCTAAATTCTGATTAAGTCCATTTAAAAGCTTTATTTCTTCACAACGTTTCGTTTTTCGCTATCGAAGAAAGCGTCAACTTAAAAATTCCATACGACATCCTTATTTCATATTTCATGACTTAGGGTCAATGTACCAGCAGTGCTACGCTAGTGGGGCGTGATGAATTTTGAAATATTTCCTCTTATTTCTGTTTCTGGAAATAAGAGTATTTCCTCCGCCACACAAAAAGCTCACGAGACCACAGGCGATGACCCTTAGGATGTTGCAAACTAATTCTTATCCGAATCTCGCTTTCATGCACTGTCTATTCCCAAGTGACTTCAGCTCGCAATGCCCTGGCTGCGGGGGAACGTGCGATTTAGAGCACATGCTTTGGCGGTGCCCCTCGTTACGTGGGGATAAGGACTTCAAGGAGCAGAACTCGAGCTCGGCTCTCAAGAGCTCGGAATATCAGCATCAACTTTGGGCATCCAGAGAGCCTGCGATGCGGCGCTTAGCCTAGGTCTGACTGTCCCACGTGGGAGCGACCCGCGGTGTCGCCCTAAGGGGTGGCACTCCTCCGGATCTCTAAATAAAGTCCTCCGTAGCGTATTTCTGTTTCTTTTTGTGTCTGTGTAGTGCTCATCCATTTGACAGATCAGTTTTTGTCAACATCAGATTCAGAACATAAACCTTTGAAATGTAAATTACCATGGCAATACACATAGTATGACTTGCCAAAACATTGCTTTAGGTATTGTTTCTGTTTTTTTTTTTCCAAGACGTACAAGGGTGTGTCTTCGAAGACGCACCCTTGCGAAGACGCACAAGACTTTCGGACTTGTTGGTAACAAATAGTAATGAATATCGAGCGCAGAAGCAACGCAAGGACAAAAAATCAGGAACACCACGCGTGCGTCTTGTGTTCCTCCTTATCGTCCTTGTGCTGCTTCTACGCTAAATATTCGTTACTTACAAAGAAGCAGTTGCCGAGAGATGAAAGTAGACTTGCGCATGCGCATTCCTGCCACTCCCTTTTCTTCGTGAAAAAGCAAGGCGTGCGAAGACGTACTCAAGACAAGAGAGCCGAACATGTGTTGTCCAGTTCCCATCTAGGGTGTGCACACATATACGCCTCACTTTTACTGCGCGATGAATCCCTGACAGACAGCTTGCCTATCTCTCGTTGTCTCTTCATCCCCCCATGATATTCCATTTAGCAGGAAGCACTGTCTTAGATGTTCAGCTCAAACAACGTCTACTCAGTGGTTGGGATATGTTAGGATTCAGAAGGCCACAGTGAATGTTCTTCTTTTGCTTTATCTTGGTGAACACTTCCACAGCAAGTTAATTGTGCAGTACTCCAGCGTGATTCGCTACAAAATCGTCGCAGCGTGTACCTAAGGCAAAGCGGACTGTGGGACGGAGAGTTACGGTGCGACACCATGTAGAATGCGTGAAGCTACATGGCTAAGACACCACCATTGCTTACGACTATGTGGCGCCTTTAGCTGCCTTGTGACGGTGACCACATTTTACATTATTCCTGAGTACCTCACTTTTCTGCCACATTTATATAAACACATCTTACTTTGTTTTTTCTCGGTATCGGGCACTAAACCAGAGATATGCACTAACAAACCCTTGCCCTATATTTTGTTTGCATTTATCTACCTTTAATCTCTAGACGGCGTTGAAATTCTCAAATTCATGCTCACGGTAGCGCCGCAGCATCACTCAGGTTGCGAGTGCAATCGCATAGCGCCATGTCTAAGGGGGCAGTCTGAGGTTAGTTACACAGGCCTTAGCAAAAGTCTTCAGTAAAAACATGTTGCTATGGGCGCGGGAAGTCCGTCTTGTTCCAGCCACGCGCCACATCGGAAGCGCCACGCCCGAAACACGTACAAAAAGGCAAGCGCACAGATGCGGTGGGTCGAACTGTCGACGGTCGACGCGAGGCGTGCAATTCGCATCCATCGGAATTAAAGGCGGTGCTGATAAAAGGCGAGCGCCGAGAAGATGGGGATCAAGGGACAAAGTTGTCCCCACCTCTTAAGCCGCTGCCATCGGGTCGAATTAGTGGCCGAAACATAACGCATCGCGCCCTCCCGCCACGTGCCTTGCACAAAGCGCCTGCCCGTCCATGTAGCAGCCTTCTCCCGTATTATTATATGTACCCCGAACATTATACAGTGTCTCCTGCTCCGGATCAGAGGAGGGATGTCACGTGTCCTCTTCTCCCGGCCGGTTGCCCTGACAAAAGCTTTGGGCCTCCTCAGTATTTTGTACTTTCTGTTGCTCCATAGCTGTAGTCGAGAAGGGAAAGAGGTAGAAATTAATCGCTCATTCACTAGAATATTTTAGTTGATTAAAGCAGCGAACTCTTATGTGCTTACAAGAATTTGCAGTGCAGTTTATTCTACTTTAGGCATTCGTTTTCTGCTAAATGTTGATGTTGAGAAACTTATAATTTATTGAAATCGTTAAGCTTGCTGTTGGTGCCACCTTTGGTGTATGCATTCGGGTTATGCACCAGTGTTCGAGTTCAAAAAAGTTCAAACCGCCAGTTCCGGGGTGTGTCATTTTTGTTTTACTGCGAAAGCTGTTATGAGATCACAACGACAGCCGATTTTCGCGCCTTAGTTGTCAGCCGCCGCCGGTGTCCGTAACCGCTATCACTTGAAATAAGTAAAAATGAAATCCGAAAATATTTTTAAAATCGCAAGTGATTTAAAATCAAGCCCTCTGCGTGGCAGTCGAGTACTGAACCCGGGCCCTCTCCGTGGTGTTGACCTTGCATGTGTACATGTATTAATTGCCCCAAGAGAGTCTACAAATGGCTCTAGAAAAGCCGCTCTTCCAGCTTTCGTTGTGACTGTGCTGCGCGTTGCACGCAGGCCTGGGGATTTTTTATTGCGATGGCAATTATATTGGCACTCCCGTTGAGTTTCTGCCGTCGCCGTCATGTCCCGGATATGTGTATGGTTGTATATATAAATAAAAGCCAGAAAGAAATATACATCAGAAAAAAATTTCCGAAGCGCGCCACTGGGATTCGAACCCGCGACCCGCCGCTCCGCAGCGCAGCGTTAGAAAACTAGGCCAAACGCGTTCGTCCCTATGTTTGAGTAGCGTACTGCAAATGTCGAGCTGTGACCGTTGTTAGTTCACTCTCGTCCCCTGTTTGTTCTTTTCCTGCGTCCTTTGCGCTTAAGCGGCGCGCTGCAAGTGTCGAGCTGCTTGCCGTTCTTCGTGTGAAATCCTAATTTGTTGCTATCGCATTCATTGCTTCGCCTTTGCATTTTTTATTGTTCTTTTTTTCCTGCCAGGAAATTAACGTTGCCAATTGGTCCAACTGTCTCCCTTCATAGTGGAAGCCTTGTACTCTGGCTGTCCTTTTTCTGTGTCAAGCTTACCAAACTTACAAAACTTTTTGTCTTTTAATATGGGTCGTGTGAGATCTTATTCTGTACTGCCGTGTATCGATGCAATGACATGCGAAATGCTCGCATATATTTTGGAACACGTAAACCCTTTGGACCAGCTAACGATGACTCTGCATCTTTTCTGGTTTTAGCGTCAAATATCCTCTGCTGTGCGCTTCCTTCCAGCCCGTTGCTTTGTAAGGATATTGACTCTGCAGTTGAGACCACCGGATTATGATTTGTGGCTCTATGGGCCCCACCATAGAGCAGTGTTGATGTATATAGTGGAAACCAGTCTCTATCTGTATATTTATTTATGTATGCCGTTGGGCAAACTCTCGAAATAATAAAAAAGACTCTGCAGCTTCTCATTTCTAGCAAGTCTTCTACGTTTGCTATTGCTCAATAAGTTTGATAGCATTACCCCTTTTCCCACTTTTGGAAAGAAGACAAAACGAGCCATTTAGCGTATTTTTCTGTATACGCAAGCCTACTAGGTTTAGGCGAGCGTTTAGTCGTTTAGTACCAGCCAGAGACTTCGCTGAAACTAGTTTAGAGGAGGAAAGATCGTCGTTCGTGTACAATTTTCCGTTCGTCTGCATGTGTGTGCGAGAGCGCGTGCGTAGACGTATTTGTGCGTGAGTGTGCGGAATGTTCGGGTAAGTTGTACCTACGGGGGTAACGTGGTCGCTCCAACGGCAACACAAACACTACATAGCCTCGTTATCCCTAACTTCAAAGATAACGTGCTGCCGTTGACATGCAATTTAAGAAAACTTACGGCGCTTCATTTGAATCGAATTCGAGTAAAAAGATGCCCTTCAATACAATGCGACTTTCAATAGTGCGCGTCCAGTGTGCTGCTTTTTCTTAGATCAAGACAGTGGCCTAGACATGGCGATACGCTACGGTATACACGTTTCATAACCTCCCTTCTCAGTAGCGCACCCATATTTCTGTCAGGGGGACTTGAAATTATGACCAGATCATGGCATTGAGAGGAAGTTGTGGAAGAGCTCATGTAGTACATTTCCTTCGATCATGTTCATCATCTTCGTCGTTGTCGTCGTCACTGAGCCTAACATACTCTTAATGAAGGACAAAAGCCTCTTCCAATGATCCCCAACCCACCCTGTCTTGCACGAGGTGATTCCACTCTATATATGCCTCCGACTACCTTAATTTCCGCGCTCCACCTAACCCTATGCCGCGCCTGGCTGCATTCCACATCCCTTGGAGCCCTTTCCGTAGCTCTGACCACGGGTTGTGTGTCCTGCACATTATGCGGGTAGCACACTTCCATATTATGCGAAAGCCTTAAATGCCTCATCAAACGCGAAATTTGGCGGTCGGAGTAGGCGCCGTGTGCGTCCGCGTCAACACGAGCGATGCAAAAAAATCATCATAACGTGATGACGTCGGCATATGACGTCATCACGACCTCACAGATCACCAAAAGTTATGACGGCACAGTTGTTTGAACGTTTCTCGTAAGCACGCAGTAAACAAAACTCGAAAGATCGTATCTCCTTGCCTGACATCTTTATTGATCGCAGTTCTTCTACTTTTCTTGTGCAGAAGCAAGCTGACTGTGGAATCTTTGTATCTGATGGATTGGGTATTTAAATATGTTTAAAGTACCCGTTGGTCACATAATACTTCCGAAACCGCTGGTGTCTCCAAAACCGCTCAATCGAAGTCATTTTCGTGAACTCAAAACAAAATCAAATTTGATCTGCATACATAGAAAAGTGCGATGTATATACAGCCTATATGGCATTCAGTAAAATATGTGCCCTCAATGCGAACGTTAATACGTGTCTAAAGCATTTGCGTACTCGGCAAAGGTTCCATAAGAAGCAAGCGCTCTCCTTTACAGTTCCATTACTGGCCAAGCATTTCTTTTAGAGTGATGTTCGGCAGTCAGCGAAATTAAATCAGCTGTTAGCTCCGCTTTGCAGGGTTGTGACTCAAGAAGGTGTCACGCATCCTCGTCAGCGTGTCAACAATAACATTACAAACTATAGCAACAGTGTGTAATCTGTGCAAGTGGTGACACATATAAGTTGCGCTAAGCTGTGAACTGTGCAATAAGGTTACAAATTTTCCTATTTATGCAACTCCGGCAAGATGAACGAGCTAATATTAAGTTGGCGGCTTGGTTTATGAGGTTTAACGTCGCAAAGCAACTCAGGCTATGAGAGACGCTGTAATGGGTAATTTTGGCAGCCTGTCGTTCTTTAACGTGCACTGAAATCACACAAAAAACGGCTCTCTGGCATTCAGCCTCCATCGAAATGCGCTCGCCGCCAACGTATTCGAAGCCGTGGCTTTCGGTTTAGCAGCCGAGCACCTTAACCACTGGTCCACTGCAGCGGCTCAAGTTAATGCTGAGTTCTATCAGCAACGGATCTAAACATTAAGATTGATGATTAAACCAGCTGGTTGTGCTAAATCCAAACAATATATGTTGCACCAGCCTGCTGAATACAAGCAGAACTAGCTGAATGAGCGGGATATTTGTTGTGTGTTCAACGGAACACGAAGAGTGTCCAATATTGAAAGTACTTATACTCCAACGCTTTCTGATGAGTTGTTGCTCGGGGCGTTTTCCTTTTTGCACCGATTTCGAGGGTATATTGCCCAATTTTTAGTGGTGACATTGTCCAGGCAGAGATGTTCTTTGGCATAATATAACAGCAGCTGCCAAAAACATGGGTGGTATTTACAGATTCTAAAGCAGCCCTACAAAGTATGCGGAACAGGCACAAGCGTGGTAATCACCAAAGTGTAACATCTGACATCGCCTATCTTCATCGTAAGGCTAAGATTGCTGGAGATTGCATTAAGTTCCAATGGATACCTGGCCAGGCTGGTACTTCGGGAAAAGAAAAAGCGGATGCAGGTACCCGAAATGGCCTCCAGTACCGGAACGCCTCCAACATAGCAAAAAAAACATGCCTATCAAGAAAAACATCGCCTCTGGAATCTGTCACTTCACGAAGATAACTTTCTGCGTGGCATTGACCCATAAGTGAGAGCGAAAATTTCCCGTACACTTCCTCGCCACATTGAGACGCTGTACTATCGTCTTCGACTGAACGTGGCATACATGAACAGTTGTTTGTACCGCATAGGGCGTACCACTAGTCCCTGCTGTGATAACTGTGGCAGTATAGAGGCAGTGGAGCACACATTACTTGAATGCTCCGGGTACTGCGATGAGAGAGAATGGTTTGAGCGACAAATGGGCATGATTTGCCACGACCAGTCAACGTTACACAGCATATTAGGACCGGTCACCAGCCCTTCAAAAGAACGACGGGTTTTGTAGTCACTCTTTAATTACCTGTCAAAAATGGGCCTAGTCGGAAAGCTCTAATGATTGACTATTTCACATAGCAAAGCCTTAACTAACCGAACACGCTGGTTGTAAATATTTCTATCAGGTTCACTTGCGCATTTCATCTTTTTAATATTTTTTTCTTTTTATTATTATTTTCTTCCCTCTCTTCTCTAGAGTGTCGATCCCATTCCCCATCCATACACAGAGTAGCATGCCAGCGGTATACAGACGCCGGCCAAAATCTCTGTTTTTCTAATAAAGAGTCTCTCTCTCTCTCCGAAAGTACTTAAAAAACACAGAAAGTGACGCTGTTTCTTCTAAGACTTCTGCATCTCCCCTAAACTTCTGTGTCGCTCGTTTTATAAGCGTGAGAGCCAACTAAACAGTGAGTGCATAGTTATCAGGCATTGGAAAAACCAGCGAGACATATATAACGCTTATTGTTTCGAGACAAGATGGCGCCTTTAGTGGTGTAACCGTCAGTACAGCCCAGATGATAGCAAGATTGGAGCATCGGGACAGCCATCGTCGCCTTGCGAAGCATCGTTCTCCGCGCCTCGAGTTGGTGGAAACGGCTACACAAAGCCACGGGTGGCGCCTCGCAAATACATCGCCTAGTACATCCCCGTGAGACCAGAGGGCGTCGTCGGCGGCGGCGATCGCTAAATCCTCCATCCGGGCAACATGAGTCAGGCAAGAAGGGAAGAGATGGTGCAGAGATTGCAGGAACCGGGAGGCAGCCGCCCGGACACGCGCTCCGCGTACATGGCTAGCTCGGCATAGCAGACAAAAGAGGGAGGACCGCCTCACCTCATCACAGCACCCCGTATGTGTCTTATATATATATATGAATCGTTTATCACTCGCCGGAAGCGATGAGTGCGAGATAAGATCTAAAAGGGCAGGGGTGCGACCGAGGCAGGCGGGATGCGAGTGGGCTCACGGCTTAGCGTGAGCGCTGCAGCACCTTCCGTGGCCTTATCGCGCGGACCTAATGAAGCCCGCGAGAACGCATCTTTTTCTGAGCATGGGATGATATGGGCCCCTCCGCTGGGCATCATTACGGGGGCATTGTTGGCGCACGTATTTTGCTCTATTGTTTCAGACATTAGTAGGCAGTTAGCCCGCTTGCCTATGTTAAGGCAAGATTGTGTGCACAGAAGAAACCTGTTTCGTGCCTACTTCGAGCTTTAACGCATTGAGACCTGTTACAAAGGAACAAGTATTGAAATTTCCTTGCCTTCATTTAGGAACGCGGCGAGCGTGTAAATAGCGACATACTTATGTTACTCATAATTAAAACGTGAAGCCTGTTTTCTTCCTACTTAAGCTTGTGATTCCATCTCGAATGAATAAACCGCGCAAAAGAACGAGGACGAACAGAAGAAACAACAGACCTTCTGAACAGATCTTCTGTTCGTCCTCGTTCTTTTGCGCCGCGGTTTATTCATTCGAGATGGAATCACACAAACTTGCCCAGTTAAACGTTCTTAAGCTTGTGGACGGTTGTTAGTCACAATGAATAATAAGTCGCCCCCTTTGATTTGTAGTTCTGCCGAGCACATTAACCTGAAGAACTGAGTGTCATTTTGCAAATAGTAAGTGGCTTTTATTCAAAAGGGTGACAGTTCCATTCAGTTGGTGTTGTGTAAGGTTTTCGTGAATTATCGCAACACAAAGTGAGCGGAGCAAAGAACACGACGTCGACTTTCTTCCTTCCATCATTATTATTTGCGTTAGTTCAAATGGAAACGCCTTCTATTCAATTTGCTTTGACCTGCCAAAATGTAATCGTGTAGGTTAAACAGAAAACAACCATACTATAAAAGAAACAACAAATTAACACAAGATATACCAATAACGCTGTTATGCAATGATTCCAAATAAAAAAGTTTTCGTAACTTAATAATCAGCTCACACCGTCGAAAGCTGTTCTGCACAGTCTGTGTCTCAATGCGCCCGTGAGTAACCACACATTTTGAGGCATCAGACGTAGCGTGCAGCATAAGGTATACTATGGAACATTGTGTGGTTTAGTAAGCAACACTTCCTTTAAGTGTTACTTTTATCAGAGTAGCGCAGGTACAATTTTCTCATGTAAGCAATTCTGTTGTCTTACGCAGTGCACTTCCTATTCGTCTCACAGTGTAATTGCCCCCTTTTTTTACGTATTAAATATGAGGACGGAGCCTCTTTAGCAACTAAAGTTCATTATGACAATGATGCTTATGACATATGTTTATTCGCACAAGAACCAGGTTTGGCTAAAGGATGCCAAGCACATAGCTGTGTATTTTTACATAGCAATGCATGGCAAATGGCAGCCATGGCTTTACAGAGGCTTAGAGACGCCTAATAAGCTGCGTATTCTTTATATAAGTACCAAGATTGTTTCAATGGCTAGTGAGGTGTGCAGTGACTACTAGCAAGAAATTCCGCCACAGCTGTTGGACCATCGCTACCACAGGAACTGATGCTATTCAACCAACACCAAAACTGCTAAGGCAGTACCTTCATTTCTTTTTGCTTCCGTCTGTATTTTTGACGATTCTCTTGTTCGCCCTGCGTTATACTGCGATGTGTTCCGCAGCCAGCTTAAACGCGTTTGTGGTCAAGACCGTATTCAGGCACGATCGGTACCCCGTGGTGTGTTGCAGTCGATCGTTAGGGCAAGAAGATCAATTTTTCTCTGGCAAACGACCAAAAGTCGTCACATTGGTCCGTTTGCATGTTTACATTAAAATTGTCATGTTTAACAATCGGTATCACTTTCTATCGTTCAATCCACAGAGGCGTGTCTTCATGCTGGTCTTAAGGGGGAAGGGGGGCTAGCTTAGGACAGACCACTAAAGGGAGAGCTCTAGCAAGTGATAGTTATTCAGAGTATTATCTACGTACATCCCGCCGTATACAATGTGACTGAGGCTATCACGACTCATTTCAATTACTGTGGATGCTCACCCTTCTCTTGCAGTCGCTGCATAATCAGCTACCGTAAAGACACGAAAGGAATTATAGAGGGAAAAGCCAGTGAAGGGGCCACATGTGTCCGCACACCTTCAGTTGCATTGTCACATAAACTTTTTCTCTTGAATGCGATGGCTAATGGTGCACGATGACATTCATAAATAAATGTAGACAAGACTTTCAATAAATGCCATTTTCTCTAGCGCTTCCGTTTGTGGTTTTCTGGGAATCTCATTGGCTTCCTGTTTTCTGCAAACGTTGCCCAAGAACCATTGTGTAGTTTCAACACGCTCAAGAAACAGCCCTCCTAAAAAAAATCCGGCAGGACCCAGTCGAAAATCACAACAGAATAGTACGACAGAAATTCTGTTGTCTTTCGTATTTTGGGACGCTGTAGTCTATTGTCTGTGCTGTAGTGAATTGTCTGTCCCGTAGCGAATTGTCTGTCCTGTATTGAATTGTCTGTCCTGTAGTGAATTGTCTGTCCTGTAGTGAATTGTCTGTTCTATAGTCAATTGTCTGTCCTGTAGTCTATTGTCTGTCCTGTAGTCTATTGTCTGTCCTGTAGTCTATTGTCTGTCCTCTGGTATGTCGTGCAGTCCAGTTGTCTGTCGCGTGGTCCACTAATCTGTCGTGCTGTCCAGTTGCCTGTCACATTATCCAGTTCTGTGTCACGTCATCCAGTTGTCTGTTGCATGGTCCAGTCGCATTTAGGGTGCTAGAGCCTTGTGGCCCTTAACTACTCCAAGATCATAACCTGTTCATGTAGTACGCAGTAATAAAATTCAGTTCCTCGGCAGGGCAAGCGGAAGCTTTGCAAGTTTGTCTTACTTTTTACTAATAAAAAATTTATTCCTTTGTGGTAGGCAATGCAAATATGAGCTTTTGAAATCGGACAAACCAGTCCAATCCTGATAAATTAACACTGCGTACTAAGAAATCTGGAGTGACAGCACTGCAGCTGACAACTAAGGGTAATTTACCAACAAACTTAATGATTTTGCAACAGACCCTTAATGCCTCAAGCTACACTGAGGTAGTCAATGGCCTCAGGATCAATAACTAAAAAAAAAGATGTTCTAAGTACTGTATTTGGACGTAATAGAGCAAAACAAATGAAAAGAAATTTCTTGCAGCTTCGCTAGCAATAAGTTTATCTATGCAGGGCTGAGGGTAGCAACTGGATTTTAAAAATGCACACATCTGCACACTTTCCCATGCACATTTACATGGAACCTCTTAAGTGAAGTTGACACGTACTCATTTTTAAAACAAATTAGCACTTTAATAACTTCAAGGGCATAAAATTAATGAAAATGTCCATGAAAACCTAGCTGGATTAATAGTGCAGGTTGGCACATTCTTGTGCAAGGTACCGTTGCGGGGACTGGTGTTTCTTCTGGAGGTCCTGCAGGGGACACTTTTTCGCCTCGAGGTAAAGGTGTCTGCGAATATAAGAAGCAAGCACAAGTCTTATCTTCGACGAAAAAAAAATATGCACATAAAAGGTACATCATACCAATTGAGTGGGAGGGCACGGGTGTCAAATAATCCCAAATTATATTACAGGTAAGAACCCCTCATTTCCCCACCACTGCAGTCTGTCCTTGCTCGGTGGCATTTTCAACAAACATTAAAATGTAAACCAGGAAATTATATAGGTCACTCACAACACACAAGAGCAGCACATTATTAATATCCCAAGGGGCATTTTGTCTGTTTCAAGGTGTCTCAGCACAGAAAGTGCATAGGCTATTGCATTTTGGTGCTGTCGGCTGAAATGCAGAAGTACACGGCAGTGCATGGTTTGATCAGTGAAAAGGTTCAATTATATGCATGAACTTAAGAAACAGGTATGTACATCGATTATTGGCGAAGCACACTACATACCTAGAAATCAAAAAGATGCTAGGCTTTCTACAGTTGGTGCTATGCACTCTGGAATGCCTAACCAGGATTGGTGAGCCCAATGACCCCCGATGACCCATAGATGCCAACCATATGCACTGTTAAATGAAACTGCTACAGCCATAAAAGCCAAACATTACCAAAAAGCTGCGGCAGATGCGTATTACAGCAGTGTAACAATATTCTTGCTGAATTGACAAACACTGTAGACCTACCACTTAATGCATTAGCATTCACCATTGCAAACTTCGAGGCAGCGAAAGCCTTGCTAATGTTTGCAAGTATCGCTATAAAACAAGAAAGTAGACTTGGATGCGCAACCACGCAACCGAGCACCCAACGAACACCAGATGATGGCAAACCATATGTTGTCGGTTTCATTGAGTTGTGGTTAAGCACTTTTTTTTTTAATTGTTGGTGTTTGTTAGGTGAAATATTGTCTGTAACTATTGCACCAGCACAAGATAAATGTAAAGGCACATTTACTGTGCACACTCTGCTGAACATCTGTCCGTTTTTTGTCCTTAGCAGTGATTGAATGTTGCTGAGTGGGCAAAACATACGTTGCTGGGAAATCTCTCAACAATACAATACTACACTGAACGCCTTAAAGGGCCCCTAAACCACCCTCCGATATCTTTTCAAACGTTTCAAGTAAACACGCGCATCGTGTGCAGATGCCGTCATGATCAACGATGCCACACATGGCAGCGCTACAAGCTGCGGGTGCACCACAAATTTCCAAGAAAAACAATTTCTTCACCTCTCCGGGCCCTTCCGGTTTTGCCTAGTGACGTGTGGGACGGTCGTGTGTTCAATCTGTGATGCGCTAGGCAGGCGATGCTGTGATTGGTCGAACAAGAACCTACGACTTCCGGTTAGTCTGCAAGCAGCTGCCCGCGCTTTGCTGTTCCTTCCGTCGTGTTGCCGGCGTGCGCGCGCTTGCGAATCAGCAACTGCAGCCAGTAATGCAACTGCCAAATCGCTAGCGTACAGGCACAATCACGCCTAGCGGGCTGATAAGCTGTGCGGACTGAATCCGACAGTGTTTTGTGATGGCTTTCACGCATTGGTGTGCGGCGCTTGGCTGGAAAAGCGCCGACTGGAAAAACGAAAAGATGCGACACGTGTTACCTCGTGATCGGAGTTACAGCACAATCAAAGCGCAACAGTGTTGTACGTGTTTGTGGGCGCCACTTCGCTGCTGAAGACTACCATTACGACCCACGCCTGCTGCAGGAGTTTGGCTCCGGTTTTCTACCACGTTGGCGATCCCTTGAAGGCGTGGCGCGGCGCAACACAGGGTCCATACCGGCATGATTCGTAGGAGCACGGGCCGCACGGCAACAACAGCAGTTAGCCGAGAAGCACGGAGCTGATGGAGTCGCGGTCGCGGCAACGACTGGAAGTGCATGCTGTTTTGAAGAGTGTGTCAGCTATGATGGTATGTCAAGTGAGACTGAGGGCCTTCGGCGAGGAGGCAAAGCGGCTTTGGGAGAGGAGACCAGCCGACGAGCGGAGGGTAGCGAAGGAAGAGCGAAAGGATCGGTAGCCGCGTTTCGATCATCAAACACGTCTAACTCTGCTACTACAGCATCGGTTAGAAAAAATTTTTACGGCTACGTGTTCGTTGTAGACTCGTGCACAACTTCCCCACCACAACTAAATTTGGATGTCTGGGTGTTTAGGGGCCCTTCAGATCTCGGCTATTCGCTAGAAAAGCAATGGCACTTTCTTATTCGCTCCCCTTAGGATCCACTACTCTCCTCACAATGTGCTTTGTGGTGAAGCAATGCGGCAATTCTGCGTCTATTACGACAATTTTTTTAAAACTCAACGAAGTCTATAAACACAACAGAACTACATCACATGGCTGGACAGTCGGCAGTAAGTGTGTCAAAAAAGTATAGAGGCTGACGACACAGTAGTTTTGAAGACAAAGAAGCGGAGACATACAAAAATGTGTGGAATAATTGATGGTGTTTAACGTCCCAAAACCACAATATGATTATGAGAGATGCCGTAGTGGAGGGCTCCGGAAATTTTGACCGCCTGAGCGTTCTTCAACGTGCACCTAAATCTAAGTACACGGGCCTCAAAAATGTGTGGAATGACTCATATTCAGGCACATGCAGATTGGTGAAGCCATCCAAGTAAAAATGCATGCTTGCACTCATTTGAAAGGGTATAACCAGCAAGATTCATTGTGATAGTTTAATCGAAGTGATTTGTTTAGGCAAGATAAGCTAGTTTTATATTGAGCGTCCACCGTGTCCCTGGACGCTGGACCATAAGTCCACTTCACTGTGCCGCACACTTCTTTGGGACCATGGAAAGAGGCGGCAGCCACTTGGGTGCTAAGATCTTATGCTGCTTTGTGTTTTTCACGTTTTTACATTCTTCGGCTTTTTGAAGTGCCGCCAACAAAGTTTCAGATGGTTCACTTTGAAATATATAATTACATAATATAAGTACCTAAACACTGGTGATACACTTCTATTTTTATACGCAGCTCGCTTAATTGTGACTTTCGCAATTGTGCATCACAGTCGACTGCTGCTTAGGTATCTCACGCTCTGTTCTTCGGCAGTGATGAATTGTTTTGGGGATCGCATCCCCAACTGAGCATGAGCACGCAGCATCCATGGGTTATCTTTAGGCCGCATCCCTTGGAACCATGTAGCAAGCATTGAGAATGACGAGTATACTGTGTCTTTGTCATACTTTACACGGATAGCCTGTATAATTAACGGAGAGAAAGTGGTGAATATCTCAAAGGATGGCGCCACCCTACGATTACTGTGATAAAGGCATCGCATGCAGCGTGGATGGTGAGAGTGGACATGGGGAATAATGTTTGACTGTGTAGCTTTAAGAAGGTTCTAGCTTGAAACGGTGGCAAGAAGACGATAGTATTGTTTATCGAGGATGGCCGAGTTGATGGAAGAAAGATGTCGAAGTGGGCGTGCCACTGCTTTGTAAGCTGTAGCTTCCATCTGCGTAGCTAATCATTATTTATTCTAAAGTGCTTTAATTTCTTGGTTTACGAATTATGTCTCATGCCTTCTTTCTCAAGGGATGTGCATGTTTTCGCATCAGAAACATGAGGAGAAGCGTTATCGAAGACAACTTCATTTTGCTTGGCAGTTCTAAATCACTATTCTAATCACTAAAAAACAAGCACATTTCTTGAAGACGGAGGCATATGATAACTTCCTAGTCAATTAGTAAACCAACAAATGAAAGTGCTTCAAAATTATTGAGCCTTAAATTCACAGGTGGAAAGCCTCAGATGCAGAAGCACAAGCAACCTCGCTTCAACGTCTTTCTTTCACCATGTCGGCCACCCTCGGAGGAGCAGTAATATTGTCTCCTTGCCTTCATTTCAAGCTAGAACCTTTTTTAAAAGGCATGCAATCAATGAGATACCCCCCACATGCTCTCTCACCATCCACGCTTCATGTGATGCCTTGAGCAAAGTACTGCAAAGCAGCACTGTCGTTTAGATTTTGCTGCTTTCACTTTTCGTTGTACAAGCTCTTCATGTAAATTATGACAAGGAAGCGGTACACTCACCATTCACAATGCTTATGCCGCATGCATCTAAGAAACGCGGCTGAAATACCACCCACGGATATCGTGCGCTCAGTAGGGAATGGAATTTCTGCGACAAAGTTCAGCTCTGCTGAAGAGACGACATAAGATACGAAGCGCAGTCAGTTCCAAGGCACAATTGGTGTGAATCACATTTAAATGAGGTGCAAATAAAAAGAAAACGAAGAAAACACCAACGAAGCGCTTTTCGTTGGTGTTTCCATGCTCTTTGCAATCGTCTCCTTGCCGACCCTGCTTCAGTAGCCTTTCGGCGACAGCAGAGAGAGCATGTAATTAGGGTAATCGGCCTTTTCGAGCTGGCCTACTTGCGCGTCAAAACTACGCTTCAAGGCATCAGGGCAGGACTTTTCAGAGGCACCACCCAGGCATAAGTTAATCGGAGGCAACTGTAAAATGAAAATTAGGCAACTGCCGCAAGAATTGACACTGCGTGAAAGCCTCTCAACACAAAACAGGATAAGAAAAACTTAGCAGGAAAGGAAAATTTATTCACTATGACCATTACCTCAAAATGACACAAAACAAAGGTACTGAGCCAGTCACAACGTTGCAGAAGCAGTGCGATACTCCCTCATAGTGCAAACAAATGCAACTATAGCTGGTGCATTCATTTCAAGAGGCAAAGGAATTGATCAATTCTGGCATAATCTCGTTAGGCGTTTAACCTGCACTTCAAGGTCACTGTCCGAGTAATGCACTTGATCTAGGAAGTGCAAAAGCCTACATCGTGCCAGAGGCTGACATTGCAGCATCGAAATCATGCCTTCAACACAGGCCCTATCATTGCAATCAATTAGCTTTCACTTTACATAATCATGGCGTGAATGAGTGAAACCCTCACATGTGCAATGGTAAAAACGTGACGGTATGATACAATTATCAGCATAGTCTCAGAAATGTAATAAACAAACTGCACGCAACAGGCTGTTCGTACTGCTCAGTGAAGTGACCAGCGGGTTGTAGCGCGCGGAGCCGAACGCTCGTTGGGTGTGTATCATAGCAGAATTGTTGCACAACTTATCTGCTCCTCAAAAAAAAAGAAAAAGGAAAGATACGGAGAACATGCTGCTGTCGATCATTAGAAGACTAAAAAATGCGGGGTTAATTGTGAAAGCATCCTCGCAATGCTGCTGAATGATGCTTACGAACTCGGATATCTCTTCAGCACACCATTTACTTTATTTGCATATTGCGTATCGCCAAGGCACACTCCACTCGGAAACGAAAAACGCAACAATGAAGCTTTCTGTTACATTAAAGAAGAAAGCATACAGGCGTAGCTCACTTTTTCGTGATCCCGGTCCCAGTTGGGCATCGCCGAGTTTCCGCTGCCACGTCGGTTGTTGTTCGGACTCACGCCTCCTCCATCCCTTCCTCAGTTTCTGCAGTCGGCGGACAATTCTTTCTCAACGGGGTGCTTACAAACAAGTGAATAATGCTGCAATACTCACGGCTCATGTGCAGTAAGTTGGTGCTTGCCGTTTCCTCGCCAGCCCCGCAAGACTCTGTAGAGTTCTTGTCAAAATCGTCGATATCCAGCGGGCGGAAACGAACGAAGCGCACAAGAGAATTCACTGCTGCATACGATGAGGAAAACATTTCTGAAACTTAACACTGCACAATGGATCTTGCTGAGCGTCGAGATCATCGAAAAACACGCCGGATCACGTTGCTGCGTGAAAGAAACACAAAAGTGTGGAGCCATTTTTTTTATCCATGGGGGGGGGGGGGGGGGGGGAAAGGAAGAAGGCGCAGCGCTACCTACCGCTTGTTAAAAGTAACAGCCGCAAACATGACAAATTGTTTTTAATGTTGTTGTTTAAATCATCATTATACTGTTAACTTTTCATCAACAGGAGCGAATTATGCACGAGTGGTTTGTAATTTATAGGCACAAGTAACTGAAGTAATTATAAAACTAGGTGAGGAGGCCCGTCACCGCCGTCACTTTAAGGACAGCACTATGTTGACGGGGCAACAGCTGTTCGTAGTCGTTGTACAGTGTTCTAGTTCACTGTAGTCGTTGCATACGCGATTGTACGATGATTGTTACAGCTGTCTTCGTACGGTAGGCCGTTGTTCTGTTTGTGCAGCATAATCCCCGTGCTTAGCCCGAAGTTCCGAAAGAATGGTGGCTGTGTATGTTGCGCGTATTCCCCAAGAGCACCACCTGCTACCACCTGCATTCCTAAATCGAATGCAGCAGCAAGCATCAAACCAAAATGCAACGTCTGGCGAAGCCGCAAATGTCATGCGTGTTGTGTTGTGTGCGATGCAGCGATCTCGTGCTTAGCTCGAAGTTATGAATGAATGGAGCGTGTCGTGCGTGCCTGTATTCCCGTGAGCATCACACGAAAAGCGCATGTCTGAGAAGCCGCAAAGTGATTCGTGTTTGTGTGTTGTGTACAGAAAGTGCAAATGTGGATTAGGATTTGCTTTTGGGATATTCAGCCATAGCGGTGGCCTGCGCTCCCATCGTGAAATGTGTGGTGGAATGTGTGTTGATGTTCACTGTGAATATCTTTTAGAATGCAGCGCTTAAAGAACACAAACACAAGGGCGATAACGAGCACGGGCGCTGTCCTCGTTCCCAGTGCCCGTCCTCGTTCCGCCCCGTGTGTTGTGTTTTTAGCGCTGCATTCTATGATTCCGTGCCACGAGCTCGCCTCAACACCCTCTTAAGTGAATATCTTGTAGAGCTCAGTGTTTTCGGTGTTTTATTTTCTTAAAAATCGGCGGGTGTTTATCGGAGTTTATATTTTTGACGGAAGTTTGGCGTTTAACAGAGTTTATTTCTCGTAAATCTCCAATTCTCCGATATTCGAGATTTGTATTATTCTCGAAACCTCAAAATCTTAAATCTATTCATATCTGAATACTAAAACATCAAAACACATGAAGGACATCTTTTTTTCTAGAAGGTTTGAATGCACACAAACATATACGCACAAGCGAAATACTTGAACACAAATACCTGTATTTGTGCGTATAACAACCTTATGCTTAAAGCTTATTTGAAAACACGCAAGCATACTTTGCGAGGTTGCTGCAAGTGATCGAAGCGCGCTCCTTTCC